>NW_007729676.1:77212-155013 GCF_000696425.1 Galeopterus variegatus
TTTAGAGAAAAATTGCATCTGGTGTGTTAACACATCTCATTCCATCTGGGCTGCCAGCATTGCCTTACAGAAAGGCAGGTTAATTCAGCAGGGAAGGCAGATTCCCCCAGTTTCTGGTGCTGGGAGCTGCCCTTTGAAGGAGGGAAATCTGACTTTCTCTCTGGTGACCTTCCTAGTAGCACCGCCCACCACACTTCTGGGGACCCTCATGGCAGGGGCAGTCCTGCCTCCATATTACAAGTCTGACTCTTGAATTGCACAGGGGGAGAGCTCAGAATAAAGGCAGAAGCAAGGGAGGGAGTGTGGAGTATACATAAGGTAAATGTATTTGACAGGGCCTGGTTTTCCAAAACCTTGCAGTTTCAAATGTTGGCCTTGCAAAGGACAGGAAAATTTCCCCAGGCTATAGTCTCTGTTGTAAGATAAAGAATTGTAACACAGCAAGGTTGCTGGTTCAAGAACAGTCGGGTTACTGATTGATATGTAAAGATACTGGGAAATTGCTGTAAGAAGAGAATGCTTGCTAGGATCAAGCTTTTGTTGGTGGATCAACCTAACTTCTTGAAAATTGCATTATAGAATGTCACCTTGCTTGTTTTACTGAATGTTGCCAGCTTCTATTGTTAAACTTGTTAAACTATACTTAGCAAAAACCCCACCTATGTTCTGTTCCTGTGTCTTCCTGGCCTGGAGAATAAATGCGGGAAGAGAACCCCAATTCATGGTTAATTTCCCAAATAGAAGGAATACCTCTATCTTGAGGATTCTAGAAAATTAACCCCTTTTGGGGGCTTCTCACTGCTCAGAAGAGATGGGCTTTGAGTAATCTTTGGCAGCTCCATCACCCAAGGGGAAAGGGGTAACAAATCCATGGGAGGCAAAGCAACAAGGGAGACCAAGATGTGGATCTGCTACTGGGTCTGCTTCCATATGGGGGCCCACCCTCTCTCCAAACTCCAAGGGAAATGCAGCTGGATTGCTTCTAAAACAGAGGCTGGGAGGCCATGACCCCCAGCTCTGTTGGTTCTGGAGGCAAGTGTCTATGTGTTTCAGTGTGTGGCAGAAAAGCTTCTTGCTGGGCTTCCCAACTAGGGAGCTGCCGTGACACTTTAAGCCTTGGCCTTCATGCATTTTTCATCCTGCAAATCTTGGTTGACTTTGGATGAAAACAGCGAGACCACTTAGGATGATGTTATTGCCACAGTCTAAGCAAGTGATAATGAGTTCTGCACTAGGGGAGTGGCAGTAACGATGAATTTAAGACAGGGTTGGGAGGTAAAACCAGCAAGACTCCATAATAGATTAAGTGCCAGAGTGAGAAAGAAGGAATCTAAGAAGGCTCTGGCGTGAGGGTGCCACCAACCAGACTAGGAATCCAGGAGCAACAGCAGATCAAGGCAGTGTGACTGGAGGTAAAACCAGCAAGACTCCATAATAGATTAAGTGCCAGAGTGAGAAAGAAGGAATCTAAGAAGGCTCCGGTGTGAGGGTGCCACCAACCAGACTAGGAATCCAGGAGCAACAGCAGATCAAGGCAGTGTGACTTGCTTGGGGGACAGGCAGGCGTAGGCGCCAGATTCCAGCCTGTGTCTCTGCCTTCCCAAGGCTCTGCCTCCACCTGCTGACCCATCACTCCAGCCCATTTCGGCCTTGTGTTCTGCCTCTGCTCACTCAGGGCACCTTCTCTGGTCCCTCTGCCTGGATTGTTCTCATCCCTAAGCCTCCATAATGTCTTCCTCCCACTGGGATGCTCTCTCCCTTCACCTTTCCAGACCTTTCCCTGCCCTCTACGCACATTGGGAGTCCATCCTGTAGGGCTTCCTTGGTGCTCTGAGTTCTGGAGTTCCCTCTGTGATGCTGGAGTCGTGCAGTGACCTACCCAGGAAAACTCCCCAGGTTCTCTGTGGAGTTCTGATCATTACCCTCCTGTTTCCTCCTCCTGTGGCAGAGGCTCCATTAGCTGTCAGAGAATCCTGTTGAAGGGGACGCCAGACATAGCTGGCATCAAGCCTGCTGTCAGGACGTGCCTGAGCAGATGCAGCAGCACTTGAACTGGCCTCTTTGGGCCTCATGAAGCGTCAGATGGCAGGCATATTGCTTTCTGAGATTTATACATGGAGCTACTTTCATGCTGCCTTGGACAAAAATAAGGGAGAGCCCTGAACCTCTGTCTCCTTCGGCCTGTGGGACAAGGCATGGCCTAAGATGATTCCCCCACTGCCCTTGCTTTACATAATGCCAGGCTTCTTGGAGAAGTTGGGCCAGCCGCTTATCACTTCCTCCAAATCCAGAGATTCAGATGGAAGACCCTGCCATCTCCACCCAGGCTTTCCACAGGTGAAGTGGCCAAGAACCGCCTCAAGTGGGAAATGCACATGAAGCCCTCAATGAGACCTCTTGGCAAAATGAAATTTGACGTTAACGACAGCCCAAGAAAAGGCCCACTTCGATGACCCTACGTCACTACATATTACAGAGCTCTGAAAAATAGTTTGGGATACATATGTGCATTGTAGCACAGAGGCCAGGTGCTGCTCCCCGTAGGGATCACAGGGCTCCTGGCAGCTGGCTGGTACCGCCTGCACATGATGCCTGGGTCAGCTGTTTTGCATACAGAGTCAAGAAGTCCGGGGACAGATCCTTTTGAAGGAAAGGCCACAGAGTGGGAGGATGCTATTAAAATCAAGTGGTTCATCTGTCAGAGCAGTACAGATGACCAGACCTTACATTGTTCTCTGGATTTATACACTTGTGAACCCAGGAGATTTTCAGAGACGACTCATTTATTCATTCATGTATTTATTAATTCAACTAATATTTGTTGAGCATCTAAATGTTGTGCTAACTCTTGAAATAATATAGAGATTAATAAGACCATGTTACAACTCAGTCTCGGGACAGACAGATATATTTAAAAAGTTACAATGCAATTTTTTTAAGAGCTATTAAAGTCCACGGTTTTCTACTACACTTTGCAGCTTAACAACACTTGTTCTCATTAAGAAACACCAGCTCAGAATAGCCCAACTGCAGGAAGCACCCATGTGTTTCTCCAAGGCACCTCTAGGAGCTGGAGGTCCCAGGGGAGACAGTGTGTAACATATCACCAGTGCATTCATTCTCAGAGAGCTGAAGCAGGCCTCTGACTTCAAGGAAAATAGTGAACACTTGCTGGAAATTAGGTCAAATCACTAATCACACATCAGTGAAGGGCTGCACACACTGATTTGGAGGGATGACAGTGAGCGATGGGTGACACTCCAGATGTGCATATTTCTTGGGGTCATCTCAGCAGCTATCATACAATGTGTCCTCCTATATTGAGGAGAGGGCTTTTGCCTGTAGTGGCCTTGCCCAAACTGATCAGCCAACGGGTATCCATGGCTCTGCCCCAGGAGCCTGGCCAACCACCCCTCATCTAAAGCTCAGATTACTTCACCTAGAATTCCAAGTTCCAGATTCCAAGGCCTTGGGGGAAACCCTCTTGTCTAGGATTCTAGAAATGGAATGATAGTCTGATTATAGGATCAACAGGGTGAGAGCTCCTGAAAGGACATTGGAAAGTCCTCCATGCCCATGCAGATGGAGAAATGAAAACTATAGCTGCTGATACCAATCACATGGATTTATCAGTCAGGGTAAGACAGGTTATGCTGCAGTAACAAATGGCCTCCAAATCTCATTGCCTTAAAATAACAAAGATTTCTTTTTCATTCCTGCCACATGTCTTTCTTGGGTTGGTTGTTTCTTTGCTCCATGTTGGTTCTCTACCAGGATCCAGGCTAATCAGTAACAAATGGCCTCCAAATCTCATTGCCTTAAAATAACAAAGATTTCTTTTTCATTCCTGCCACGTGTCTTTCTTGGGTTGGTTGTTTCTTTGCTCCATGTTGGTTCTCTACCAGGATCCAGGCTAATGGAACAATCTTTATTTGGAGCATTGTTGATCTCATGGCAGTGAGAAAAGGCACATGGCTAGCTCTTAATGTTTCTGCTCTGATATGACACATGTCACTCGCAGTCACATTTCATCAGTCAGAGCAAGTCATGTGGCCAAGCTGGTATCAGTGGGTCAGAGAAGTATGTTGTGAATAGAAAACATTCTGCCATGGTGCAGTCCTGGTGGTTTGCCAGGCTCTTGTCGAGAGGGCCTCCCTGGCTCCCCTGAGATTCTCTGCCACTGAACTGTCCCACCCACTGAACTGCTTCTGGAAATAATTGACTTTTACTGGGTCCCTAGAGGAAGGGCTATTTCTGTCTGGTTCATTGCCTCATTCTCATCACAGTGCTTGGCATACCTTGGACATTACCTAAACATTTATTGAAATAATATGGAGTTGATATAGCCAATTGTGAAAATATTCTACAGAATGAGGCCTTTGTCCTTGATTACTTGGTTCTTCTCCCTAAAACTTATCCTCACCCCTTCCATGTCCTGTGGTGGACCCTGAGGAGATGTGAACTGAGGGCTGCATGTCAATCACCCTTCCCATAGTCCTACCTTAAAGTGCTGCCCTCTCCAAGGCCACCCAGAGTAGAATGCAAACCCATCAAATAAGATGTCCAGACAGTGACCATCACCCTCAGGCCCCCTTTGGGCTCTCACACCACAGTGTGCCCTGAAATCGACTTCTTCACCCCATCTTTATCTATTTGCTGCCTCAGAGTGGCATCCCTGCCCTGGTAGAGCCCTCGAATCAGACCTCACCTCCGGTTCCAATCCCCAGTGTTCATGCTGCAGCTACTGTGTGTCAGACCAGCATGAATCCTCTGCAGACTGGTGGCCCCAGGGACCTTCGCAGAGGATTCCAAGGCAGCATCTTAAATGCACCCTGATGTGCAGATGATACTGCAGCATCTTTGCAAGAGTACATCCAGTTTACCCACTGCTTTCCCATGGGAGCTTTTGGGGAGAAGAGAGACAGAAAAAACTTGAGAGAGAGTAAATATCAGTTTGTTTAAGTGTACAAAAAAACCAAAATCCAATCTGTTAAGTTTGTGGAAGTCTGCACCATCTGGTTAAGCACAGCTTGATGCTTTCTGGCAGGCAACATCTGCAGGTTAGGGAGGGCGGCCGGCCACCCCTCCTCAGCAAGGCAGACAGGGGAGCTCTACACCGATGGCCTTGCCAGGGCACATGATGTCCTCAACGTGTCTCTCTGTGGAAGCAGTAGCCTGTACAGGGAACGGGCATCCCATGGGACTGGGCTGTGCTTGGCAGGTCAGCTGGTTGGCCCCTGGACACCTCTGTGTGGAAGGAAGAAAATTAGTTCGATGTCTGAGAGGTGAGACTGTCTCTAGCTCGCTGTGTGGCTGTGTGATCTCGGGCCAGTAGTTTTTTCTCTCAGGGCCTCAGTTTCCATGTTTGCAAAATGAGCAGGCAGTTATAAGATCCCCCTCTAGTTTCACTAAGATGCACCATGGGGATCACGGGCTTCGGAGCTAGAATTCCCAAGGATGCGTCCGTTCATTGGCCAACTCACTCAGCCTTGGGTTTCTTACCTGTAAACCAGAATCTTAATAGTGTTCACCACATAGACGAGCAACTAAGAAACAGCATGGGACAGACTTAGTTCAAGTCTGGCACCCACTAGTGCCCGATAAAAAGTTCCTAGGAAAATAATAAAGTTCTGTAACTATAAAAAATAAAGTTCTATAAATCTCAGCTATATCTATAGAATAAACTGTCAAGGACTAGGCTATTTTGTAACCAATTTTGCCTCCCAGTCTTCCCTGGATATCTCCCCCCCCCCATCACCCCAAGATAGTCTTTACACCTCTCTGCCTCCATCCGGACCTGTCTGAAGGAAATCTATAATCAAGTCCTACAGGAGTGTAAGGTGATACTTGTAAGGTGTGAAGTCTACGGGAATGGTGAGGTTCATAACCAAAAGTGGTGGAATTTCAAGCCCTGCCCAATGCCCTGGTATGAGGCCTGGCTGTTCTGTACAGCAGCAAAGCCAACCTCAGCAGCCACCATGCACACACCTCTGCACTGGGCCCTGCTAGACTTGTGTTGGGATCATTGGCTTGAGCTAGAAGACAGGAGCTCTGAGTGCTCAACCTGCATCTCTCTGGCCACCCCAGATGTCAAGAACTGATACACACTCAAGTCACCTGCTGTCTTCATGCTGGACAAATTCTGGTGTCAGACCCAGCTACTTGATGAGTCAAAGAAGCTGTCGCCATGTCAGATTATTCTGGGGGTGCTAGGAAAGTGAACTTGTTCCAAATACCTTGTATGTCCCACTGCCAAACCACCCACAAATCTCTACTTGCTACCTCCTTGATAGATGCTTTCTTGCAAATACCTATGGAGGGTGGTACCTAAGGAGGGCAAAAGCTTTGTTGGTCATTAAACGTTAGTGTGAATTAGCTTGTCAGGTAGGTAACATGGATACCAATCAAGGGCTAGGAGCATAGGATGAGCACCGGTGAGTATGATGAGAGGTGTGGGCGTGGACAAGAGGCAGGATGGGTGAGCTCACCTGAGCACCAGGCAGATTGCCAGGAGCATCTCAGGGGGGCACTGGGTGGGAAGAAAGGCAAAATCCCTAGGAAATACCTATGTAAATAATGTCAACAACTACACCCATGCTTCTCCTGGAAAAGCACAAGCTACAATGTGAGCACGCTTCTCCTGGACAAGCACAAGCTACAATGTGAGCATGAATTAGGAAAGCTGAATCTCCCACATTCTCAGGGAAAACTAGCTGGGTTGAACATTTTCAAAGAAGTATATTGGTTTTCAATATAGTGCCTTCCTGAGGGATTTTCAAGGGTCATTTTAACTGTAGGAGATTTTTTTGTGGCGGCTGACTTTGGAATCCAAACTCCAGGTTGCTTCTCCTGGAAAAGCACAAGCTACAATGTGAGCATGAATTAGGAAAGCTGAATCTCCCACATTCTCAGGGAAAACTAGCTGGGTTGAACATTTTCAAAGAATTATATTGGTTTTCAATATAGTGCCTTCCTGAGGGATTTTCAGGGGTCATTTTAACTGTAGGAGATTTTTTTGTGGCGGCTGACTTTGGAATCCAAACTCCAGGTGACATGAGGCTCTGATATACAGAAAGCAAAAATCCAATGATTCTGGACAAATAGCAGGTAAGATGTACAGCCACTGCCCACTAAACCCATCAGAGTTTATGAATGACTGGTCTCCGTGCCCTGGCCCCCAGCACAGGGCACGCCTTAGACTCCCTGACTCATTACTTGAAAATCCCAGGAAGCCCCCACCCTCCTTCTTTCCTGAGTGGCTGTGCCCTGCTCCTGCGTGACAGAAGGATGCAGAGAATTCCGCATTTGAGCCTCTGAGGAGAGTCAGTGGAGGCCCAAGGGTGCTCCCAGCAGGCGGTGCAGTCTTCTCTGCCAGGCCAGCTGCTCCCTCTCACCTCAGACTCACCTTCCGCAAATGTGCCCATGACACTGCCACTGCATCAGGCTGAGTCTTTGTGCATTGGCCTAGTGTGGAGAACACTAACATTTATAAAGCAAGTGTATTTCACAGGGCCTAGCTCCCAAGGCCCTGTAGTTTCAGGTATATACTAACTTTTTAAAATTACACATAGAAATGTTAAGTTTGCGAAAGACAGAAAACTTTCCCTGGGCTATAGTCTCTGTTGCAGATAAAGAATTGAAACACAGCAAAATTGCTGGCTCCAAGGGCAGATGTCCTTGGTGCAGCTAAACCTAATGATTGTTGCCATGACAATTATCTTACTGTTCTTTTTGTAACCACCTGTGTTCCTTTTCTGTAACTTTCTGGCCTGGAGAATAAATACTGAGAGAAAACCAGAGTTCAGTGTTAATTTTCTGAGGAATGCTGCTCTTTTGAGGGTTCCTAGAAATTAACCCCTTCAGGGTCTCTCACTGCTTAGAAGAAATGGCTTTTGAGTAATCCTTTGCATCTCCATCACCCTGGGAGAGGTGACAGCCTAGAACTGATGATGATGATGATGATGACGATGATGATGATGCTAAAGTTAAGCTAATTCCGAGTGAAGATTGACCATGGTGAGTGCTGCAGGCTCCAACGCCTCGTCTCATCCAGTCCTCACAACACACCGGGAAGAGGAAACAGATGAGAAGGGTCGAGTGACTTGCTCACAGTCACAAAGCTATCAAATGGTGCTGTGAGGTGGGAAGTTCAAGTTTTGCTGGCTTAAGAACCCATGGTCTCAACCACTGTACCATTTGGCCTCAACACATGGTTATAAAAAGTGTGGTTAGCACCAAATGGCTCGTGGGACCAGGACCCAGAACTTTTCCTAGTCACAGCCCTCATCACAATGTGTCAACTTGTTGGCTCCGAGCTCCTCCAGGTCAGGGACTGTGTCTGATTCACCTTTACATAGCCAGCTGCAACAGGGGTCTTGGCACATGGTCAGTGCACAACAAATGGCTGACAGGTGAATAGACGGATGAACACATAAATTAATCCATTGATCCAAATCAAACACTAGTCTTCTCCAGGAACCCTCCCTACTATAAAAGCCCCCAGTTTCCCCCCAACTCTCTAAACTCCTCCAGCACTTTTTCCTTGTAGAACAGGTCATTGTACCCTGTCTTGCCACATGCAGCTCTTTTGTCTGTAAATTACTGATGCCTCCCCATGCAGACCATAGCAATTCAGGGGCTGGAATGGTGCTTGGCATTTCTTTTCCCGAGTCACATAGCTCAGGGCTAGGCACAGACCTCTCTCAGTATGCTAAGTAGTACATCCTGACCCAGGAACAGAAAACAGAAGGTGAGGACACCCACCCCTGCCCCATGAGAAATGACCGTTTGTTCTTCCTGTCCCCTGTTCCCTGCAGGAGCCTCCTCTGGCATCATTGACCTCTTACCATCTCCCAGCGCTGCCACTAACTGGACTGCAGGACTGCTGGTGGACAGTAGTGAGATAATCTTCAAGTTTGATGGCAGGCAGGGTGCCAAGATCCCCGATGGGATTGTGCCCAAGAACCTGACGGACCAGTTCACCATCACCATGTGGATGAAACACGGCCCCAGCCCCGGCGTGAGAGCTGAGAAGGAAACCATCCTCTGCAACTCAGATAAAACTGGTGAGTCTCAACCCAGCTTGCCCAGTGGCTACCTCTGTCCCAACTGGTTGGGCACAGATATGGCCCTGGAGGATGTAGGAGAAAAGCAGGCATGTGAGAGGGTCCCTGGGAATATATTTTGGTCTCTGGTTTTCTGCCTGCCAATTTACTGGGTTGGGTCAGAGCAGGAGCTGGAAAGCAGGAAAAGCAAAGAAACAGACATAAAAAATGCAAAAGCTGGAATTAGTGGGTTTTGACCTGGGTTTCTCAGAACTCCAGGATCCCCAGAGGTACCGTAGGGCTTCTATAGATGAGGTGAGGGTGGAGGAGGAATCTTCATTCTTACTTCAAGCAAAGAAGCATCACTTTAATATATTATGTAAAGATTTCCAAAAGCTTTCTTTTGAATAAAAGAGACCTACTGATTTAAAATAGTAGTTCAAAAATCACTTCCATATGTAATAGCAATAGCGAACATTTGTTAGGCATTGTCAGCATGCTGAGTGTGTGCAAGGCAGTTCACAACTTGGTGGTTAGAAATGCTCCAGCACTTATTAGCTACATGACCTTGGGCAAGTCATTTCACCTCTCTGTGCCTCACTTTTCTGTCTACAAAATACACATTAGAATATTATCTCCTCAAAGGGTTTTTGTGAGGATTAAATGACTCCACATCCTTAAAGTGCTTAGGACTGTGCTTGGCACATAGAAGTGTGACCTGTGTTAGCTATTACTATTCTAAACAAAACATCTTTACAATTTTATAGATGCATTATTGTGTTTCCCATTTAAGGATTAAAAAACATCCCTGAGAGGTTAAGTGACCTGCCACAAGTAGTTATATAGCCAGTATCAGAACTGGAATGTCAGCCTAGATCCAACTAACTCCAAATCCTATGCTCTTGTCGCTGCACCCACACACACACACATGCAAACACATGCACGCACACACATGCACATGCAAATATCCTCAAATTTTACAACTCTGTCTTTAATTATAACTTCAAATTTTCCATTCCAAATACTACTTTTGTTAAAATACTCAAAATGAATAACCACCATAGCAGAGATAACAGTCAGAAGACAATGTGGAGGAATGGCTAACAGTTCAGCCTCTGCTGCCAGGCAGCCAAAGTTCATATCTCAGCTTCTTGTGCTATGACCTTTGAGAAGTTGCTGATCTTTGAGGCTCAGTTTCCCCATATGTAAAATGGGGGAAATAAGCATGAAATAAAGTATTAGATCATTTAGCAATACCAGACATAAAAGGGGTGCTTTTATCAATTTACCTGATGTTATCATTCTCATTATTACTTCTGCATTATGCTCCTACCAGAACCCCCACATTCCCTGCTTTCCTTGATCTTCACAATAAATGTTCACATGTTTTCTGATGTAGAGACAGAGTTGCCTGCCTTTCCCCTAGTCACATGGTAGGTCTGAGTAGGATCCAGTGCCAAGGACAGGTTTTCTCTGAGAACTTCATGCAGGGAGGACCCAGCAGACCTGCATGAGATGGCACTGCAGTTTGAGACCAGGTTTCGGCCTGTGCAGCGCCTGGTGAGCACTCCCATCATGATCCAGGATCCAGTGTCACAGTGGGGCAACAGCCTAGACTTCGAACAGAGCAGACAAGCTTAAAGCAGCATGAGCTGAGGTCAGCAGCCACACACATGCAGTCCTTTCAGAGATGTATCAAGTATGCCTGTGAGGCAGGTCAGACAGATATAAATGTTCCTGCTTACAGAAGAGGCAACTAGAATCCAGAAGGTTGAGTGCCTGGCCCAGGATAACATAGCCAATGACCAAGAAAAGCAGGATTGGACCTGGCTCCTCTGACCCATCTTCCAGGCCCATCCTATTGTACCAGCAGTTCTTGCTAGAATAAACTGGCACCCCTGTAAAAATACCGTGTGTAGATGCCAGGCCTCACTCCAGCTCAGCAAAGGATCTCAGGGGATGTTTTCAGGCAGCAGCAGCTGGAAACTCTACATTAGATGATGATGTCTGACTGTCATCATAGCAGTCCACCAAACAGGCATTCAGCCCCAACACCTGGTACAACTCACCTTCAACCCTGTATAAAGTAACAGTTTACAAATGAGCTCAAAATTGGCACCAAGAAGATGGGAAAAATTTTCTCCAACTTCTCTGACTTTAAAAAAAAGTCTATAAATATCTCCTTGTCCTAAATTTAAAAAAGAAATACACACACACACACACACATATACATGTGTGTGTGTGTGTGTATCAGCGAGAAATTAAAGATTAATTGGGTTTTTTTATATCAGAAATTATTTTCGGGGGCCGGCACGGTGGCGCACTGTAGCAGTGTGCCGCTTGGGAGTGCGGCGGCGCTCCCACCGAGGGTTTGGATCCCACATACAGACCGGTTCCTGCTCACTGGCTGAGCGAGGTGTGCGGGAGCAACACCGAGGGTTGCGATCCCGTTGCCGGTCCCGGTCCGGTACGGGCGCGACACTGAGGGTTGCGATCCATTGCCGGACACGAAAAAAGACAAAAAGGAAAAAAAAAAAAAAGAAATTATTTTCAAGTTATAAAAGCAATAAATGTTTACAGCAGAAACATGAAAAACACAGAAAAGTATAAAAGAAAATATACAAATCAGCTAAAATCCCAATACTTGGGGATAACATTTAGAGCATTTCATTATAATGTTATTTTTATTTCTACATATGTAGAATGTCCTTACAGTTTTCAATATATTTTTCATAATACACGTGATGCTATTATGTTATCTTTTCTCTTTACATAACATTATATCCAGATCATTTCTCTTTGTGATAAAATATTCTTTAAAAAATATGAATTATAGAGCAGTTTAATACTCTGCCATGTACATTTATCATGCTTCATTTAGCTGGCTTCCTTTTGTTAGATATTTAGGTTGTCTCCTCTTAAATGCAAATAAAACAATGCTGTAATGAGCATTCTGGTATATACCTTTGGGACTTTTTTTTTATTGTTTCCAAACCAGAGGTTGAATTACTGAGTCAAAGAATGTAAGTGTTTTAGGAAGGTTATTGATGTAAATTGTCAAATCGCCCTTCATGGAGATTACAGTAATTTCTGTCTGGTACACTAAGTAAAACTTACTAATGCTGGTTCATTATGAAGTAATTTATAAGTCGTTGGATAACAGACTTGATTAGTCAGCAAAGGCTAATTGTAGGACAGAGAGAGAGAGAGAGAGAGAGAAAGCACCATTATCACCCCCACCATCAACAACACCACAATTTCAGTGGCTAACACCCTTTAATCGTAGTTTTCCTTCATTTTGGTTTCCAGTAGCCCTGCGTGGGAGTGGAGGGTGGAGAGTCTCACATTGCCCTAGATCTTCAGAGACCAAGGATCCTCATCCTTTGGTGCTGCTGTTTCAACCACAGAACTGAAAGAACAGAGTCGAACACAGAGGGTTTTAGTGGTCAGGAGAGGTTGTGGCAACTTTTACTTCTAATCACATTCCATTTGCCAGAACTTGGTCACACTGCCCCACCTACCCATGGGGGAAGCTGTGACATGAGTTTAGCTGTGTGTCTTGGAGCAAAGGAAATAGGGTTGGGTAAACACACAGCAGCTACCACAAGGACATTTGTGCCCGGTCCCACCCACCTTTGTTGGTCCTTAACCTCTATTCCTCAGGTGAGCGATTCTCTTTCCAGTTTCCTTCCATGGTTCCTCCTCAGTTCCTGTCCTTTGTCGTAATCGCCTCCTGCACACGTGCATGCCCACACGACACATGCACACACAGCTGCTCCTCCTGCCGGGTCCCTTCCTCCCAGCGTGCAGCCCTCTTGTGTCCTCTGAGTTCAACTGAGAACGATGAATGATAAGTGGCCACATACAGTTCTGACCAGTTCCCTACAGGACTTTCCAAGAGAGAGGAGCCAACCTGGTCCAGCAGTCACCAGGTGAGAGTGACAGAGGTGTCAGCTTGGTAGACAGTGCAAGGGTGGTCCCCCTGCCTGCTGGGGAAGGGAAGGGCTACTCCACACTTGCAGAGATGCTCAGAAAACCACTCAGAGGGACGGAGGAGGTGGATTGTAGAGAAGAGGCGAGAACCTCACTCCCGCTGCCTGTCAGCTGAGCTGCACACACTGTCAGCTGAGCTGCACACACTGTCAGCTGTGCTCCCCGGGAGAGCCCTGGGAAGGTCTGACTCGCAAGCCCAGGACTTTAGAGTGCATGGAAGCTGGGGCCTGACACTCGCCCAGGGGTCTGAAGGCAAGAGGCTGAAGGGCTACCTCAGTGGTAGGGTGAGGGGAGAGGGGCAGTAGGGAGAGCAGGTCCCCTGCTAGAATTCAGCGGAATGCGTGTGTTTTTGTTCTTGTTCCTGTGGATCAAATGGGCATCCAGAAATGTGCAAGGCTAATGCCAGGAAAAGGGGTCCCAGCAGCAGTAGCAGATGTGTGTGTAGGAGGGGACAACTGAGAGGCCAACTGGAAAGAGCATCCGTCACACCAGGAATAGAGAGGTAGGGCCCACAGAAGTGGGGATGGAGCCGGCACAAGTGTCCTAGCCATGTGGAAAGGGACTGTGTCCCTCACGGTATCAGCTCCTGTGTAAAGATTTAGAGCAGGGCCATCCATGCCAGGGGGTGTGGTGGAATGGGGGTGGCAATGTGCACCCTCTGCAGAGCCCCTCCAGAAAGCGATCCGTGCACTCATGGAGAAGCCCATATGTAGACACCTGCCATGACAGAGGACTTTTGACATCTGTGAGAAAATGACAGACTCCAGCAGCTTTTAAAAGAGACCTTCTTCTTCTTTGCGTCTCATCTGCCTTCCCCCACCTCTGACCATGATTGGAGATAGGAGGAGGCTGGGCGGTGAGGAGGTGGGTCAGGAAGAATGAAAGAACAGGCTTGCCCCTCCTTCCCTACGGCTGGCTGCCGAGCCAGGGGTCAAGACCGAGTGGAGGAGGGGACATATCTTTTACCTGGGTGAAAGACTGATGTTTGATTTCAATTGAACCCTTCGGGACTCTTCTGATACCTGAAAGTGACGGGGAGGCTTTAGGATCTGCCAGAGAGGTGGACAAAGAGAACGGGAGAAAGCTTCAACAGAATGCCTGAGGACAGGAAAATAAATGAGGTTGATTCCTAGGCGTAGCACACCAGCAGCTCATTGACTAAAGCAGGTGCCCCCGCATGTGTGTTGACTCCAGGAACCCGGAGTAACAAAGGCAGAAGGAGGGAGAGCTCCCGGGAGAGGACGCTGCAGCAGCGCAGGTCTGTTCTCTCCGTCTCCTTGTTCTATCTCCTCCCGCAGCCTCTCCTGACTCCCAATACACTAAAGGCAAAAATTTCTTCTTGCTCTGTTTTCCTAACAGTTATCAACAGACACTACAGGAAATCAGTCGTACAATTATGAGGGCACAGAAATATTTAGGAAAATCCCCATAACCAGGCTATTTTGCCAGTCCAGAGGCTCAGTGGTCACCCAGCCACTGACCAGCCCTGCCACCTTTGGCAACTGACCATGCTCCCTCCTGCCGTTCTTTGGTTACACTCTGAAAAGTGGGGATGCTTTTGTGAAAACAGCCTCTGACACTACCTTGGTAAGTTGCCGTGGCCCCGAGGCAGTGCAGTAGTGCTTATAACAACAGTCCCCAAGCTTCTGTTCTGGCAGATGCTTTGCACACATTTCCTCATTGTATCAATTATGATGCTCTCCATTGCAAGAAATAAGAAGTCCAGACCAAACTGATATCAGGTAAGTGAAAACCAAAATGATAAAGGGAATGTGGGGTTCTTATAACTGGAACATCTGGAGCTATGATGGCTTCATAAAGTCATCATCAGGGTAACATGTGAGAGACCCGGGCTCCTTTTCTCTGTCGTTTCTCATGTCTGCACCCCTAAGGGTATCAATTTCGTGTTAGTAACTGTGGATGCTGCAGCATCAAGCCTCCCACAACTTCCAGAGGGCAAGTGTCTCTTCTATTCGCTTTCTGCCAAAAGGGAGGTAGGCTCTTTCCCAGAACCACTCAGAAGTTCTCTCATGTCACTGGCCAGCACTGAGTTGCCTGCCAATTCCTGACAGAAGCCTGTGGCCAGGAGACTGGACTACGCTGCCAAACTTGGGCACGGACCCTGAAGCACTCACTGTGGCAGGGTGATCTGCCAATCAGGACCCACCCCTAGAAGAGGGATTGGTGTTGTTGGTTCCTTCCACCCAAACTTCACCGGCAAGATTTGTACAAGTTGTGCAGGAATCAGTCATGGTATCTTACTCTTCTTATACATTAGGATAATTCAGCATCCCTGTCATGATACAGCTAAGGAAACTGAGGTTCTGAGAGGCTAAATCTCTCCCAACATCACCCGAACATACAACTCCACCCAAAGTGTCTGAATCTATGGCCCATGCTCTACACCTGATCACCTGCTCATTCACCCAGCATTTATGGAGCATATACCTCCTGGTAGGTTTCTGTGTGTGCCACGATGTAGCAAGATGTGAGTTCTCTAAGGACTGGTCAAAGAACAGCTCCTCTTCTGCCAATTGGTAGTATCTTCTCACTGTAGGCATCATGACTGGGGTCCATGACATGAGATTTCCTACGCAGGAAAAGAAGCTTTTATATCAGGTGAGGAAAAGTTCCCACTGATTGTCTATGTGTGGGAAGCAGTGTTTATTCACTGCTTCGGACAGTCACAGAACTACGTCTAATGCTGGAAAATCAATCTATCCTCTCCTCCCAACTGGTAATGGAGAGGCAGCTCTCCTTAACCCAGATTAGGTGGAGGGAAGAGATGTGCTCCCGTCACTGTTGCCAAGACTAATGAAATAAAATAAAAACCCAGAACTCTAGAAGACACCAACTATGCTAAAGGAGCCCAGAGCGGCTGATATGATGGGCAAAGAGTCCCCCTTAACCCTCCCAGAAGTATTTGTAACAACAAAAAAACAAAGCTTGTTAACGTAAGGAATTGTCACCCTGGGTCTGAGGCAGTATCTGAGTTTAAGTTAGGTTGGTATTTAAAGTCCAAATGACCTCTCAGTGCAAGTTTTGCTGTGGGCTTTCCTGCGTCTTCCTCTTCCATGTCAGTGAGCTCCACCATGTGTGTTCTAGAGCATTCATCGGAACCAATTGTAAACACGAAAACTGGAATGCCCGTTCCTTTGTCCTTTGAGCTTTGCTAAGTGACATAGCAGGAGGCTCTTCTGGCAGAGACTGACACAGGGATTCTCTCACTGCCCAAATCCTCTTGCTGCTTTTCAGAAATGAACCGGCATCACTATGCCCTGTACGTGCACAACTGCCGCCTTGTCTTCCTCCTGCGGAAGGACTTCGACCAGGCCGACACCTTTCGCCCTGCAGAGTTCCACTGGAAGCTGGACCAGGTATGGCACTCACTTCCCTGCCCCACTCACGCCTTTGCAGGGGTGGTCAGTGTGCTCAGTGGTGATGGCAGCAGGTAGGCACCGCAAGGTCTGGTCACTTGGTGGTGTTTGCTCAGGGAGACACACAGAATCTGAAAGTCAGGGTGGAAACGGCCTCCTTGAAGCCAGTCGGAGGTGGGGAGGCCACACCTCCCAGCTGCGTCTTGTGCATTTGCTCCACGTTGAGCTCCTGGGAGGCTGGCCCCGTCTGTGATCTTTGCCACTACATCCTTATATCATAAACGCTCCGTGTCTCCTCTTTGGTGCTCTACTACCTCCTTTGAGTGACAGTGCAGCCTTGCTTTTGGTGACACAAGCTGAGAACAGGGACCTGAGGACTTTGAAGTAAACAGTGACACAGAGTGCTATGAGCAGCGCATTCTCTTTCTGAAGTGGAAAAATCTATGACTCACTCCAGAGCCTCATGACTTTTGATCACAGGTCCACTGAGTCATACTCGTCAGTGACAAATCAAGTGTCTGGTTTGAATCCAAAGCTATGAAACATCTCTTTCCGAGGCTGTGTAGCATCGAGGCTGTGGAGGCAGCACTCGCTTCTCCGGGTGGGGGTGCACCCAGCACGAGTCTGTGCAG
This sequence comes from Galeopterus variegatus, assembly GCF_000696425.1. Lineage (NCBI taxonomy): Eukaryota > Metazoa > Chordata > Mammalia > Dermoptera > Cynocephalidae > Galeopterus > Galeopterus variegatus. The sequence continues at coordinate 94,259 of NW_007729676.1, forward strand.
CAGGCCTAGAATTGGCTTTTGCTTAGATTTGAAAGGGGCCGGGGGCTAATTTTTTAAATGAGTTTGAACGATCAGGAGGGAGAATGTCAGTAGGCAGAGGATGGGACTGAAGAACATGAGCAGCTTAATGAAGCAGAGGAAACGATGCTCGTGGGACCCTTACCGCCTGGGGCCCCAGCATCTCCTTTCGCTTTCATTCCGCCCCACCCATATCCAGAGTTGAGTGCACCTGAGACCCTCAGTCTTCTCTTTTTCACTGTGTGCACTACCTGCCTCACCCTGCTGAGGGCCGATTGCTTTATAACTTGTTCCTTTCTCTCTCCTTGTCAGTCCATCTCCACTCCATCCTCTTCCTATGCCACCTAATTCCCCAGGCCCCGGTGGTCTGATTTCAGAAGGTGGTCCTGGCAAACATTCCAGGAGGAACTAATTCAAGCACTTTGAGATGTGAACGATTGCTGCCCCCTCTCATCCTCACAGATGTACACAGATGTGCTCTTCAAAACAGTCATTCACCCCAGGCAACCTCTCGGTGGTAGAACTCCAGGCAACATGATGAGATGAAGGGTGCCGGGCTGATGGGAAAGATGTTTGGGGGATCCCAGTGGCAACTGCCTAATCCATCCCAGTAAATCCCATCCTGCTGGATCCCAGAGTTCTGCAAATAGAACATCTGGATTAGTTTCTGTTCCTCTGAGCTAGGAATTCTGGGTCTTGCAGGAATTGTGAAATCCTGAGATCGTTTATTTGATTTCTCAGCAATCTTTCAGCTATGTCCTAAAGTGCCATTTGGCTTTGATGGGATGTTTTTAAATATATAACATAAATTGAAGTGAATTAAAATAAATTCCATATGTTGAGCATTTTTTTTTTAATAAGAACATTGCAGTACTGGTCGAGATCATTATAAATACCCTGTAACGTTTTCTAATGTGGAATTAGGAAACACTGACACAGGCAAATTAAGTCACAGGGTTTGAAATTAAAAATAGGAGAAGGAATTCTGGTTTTACAGATCAAGCCTTAGTGAATCTAGCAGTTCTAAAATCTGTCCCCAAAATGGTGACCGTAAGGACGGGCTGAGATTCACTGCACATATGTGAGGTCATTCTCATCTCTGCTGCAGTCCTTCCCAGTGGCCAATCGAGGTGGGAGCCAGACATCACACAGAAAACCATGGGCAGGACCTGCCCTTTGCATGATGTCATGCTGCTGCTTTGGTGAGCTTGCTAATTTAAAATTTAAATGTTTATATTTTTACATTTCAAATTTTTTAAGTGCAGAGATTGGAATTACCACTGAAATTCAAACTGTGCATAGCCTTGATGGAACACTATGAACTGTCAGGACTTCTCTTTGCTCAACCTCTGCCTTCTTCCATGTCTTTGTCAGCTCAGGTGCCATAACAAATACCACAAGCTGGGTGGCCTAAACAACAGAAAGTTATTTTCTCACAGTTTAGGAGTCTGAGAAGTCCATGGTCCAGGTGCCAGCCAGTTCAGTATGGTGAGGGCTCTTCTTAGCTTGGAGAAGCCTCCTCTCTGTGTCCTCACATGGCAGAGAGAAACCTGGGGTTTTGTCCTTTCCTTATAAGGAACCAGTCCTGTGGAATTAGGGTCCCGCCTTATGACCTCATTTAACCTTAGTTACCTCCTGAAGGCCCTATCTCCAAATACACTGGGGGTCAGGGTTTCAAAATATGAATTTTGGGGGGACATTATTCAGTCTGTAATATTCCTCTACTAAATAAATTAACATTAAAAATTTTTAAAGACTGCTTAATAATGATCAGAAGCCCCAGCTCACCTGGACAGTTGCCCCCCTCTGAAGGAACCCACAGTGGGTAGGGTGTAGGAAACCTCAGCTGTACCCATGCTGGAAATCCAGTGGATGTCAAGATCAAAAGAAGGGAGAGATTAAGGAAGGGGGGGGACGGAGGAGGGAGAGAGGGTAGGAGAAAAATCCAGAGATCTGTCAACACCTGGTGATTAGTTGATCTTTGATTCATTTGATCGAGCATTTTAAAACTCTCAAGTTTCACCACGTTTTACTTGTTGGGCCTTGACCATTGTTCATCTTTGATCACGATACCTTATTTCAAAGACCCTTCTGGATTCCACCAGTGCTCTGTAATGGAAAGAACTCAAGGAGGTCTAATGTATTGTGTGCATTCAAACTCCTGGCCCGCCATGGGAATTCCAGAAGCCTGATTTCTGTTCTAATGCCTGAGGGGGACTCATTTATTTCTTTATTCACCAGTTCAATCTGAGCCAGCTCTGTGCTGAGCACCCAGGATCAGCAGCGAAACTAGGAGCCTCTGCTCTCTAGAGGTTTCCGCAATCATGGGTCAAACACACACATAGTTTACAATAGGTTCTGGGGCAGAAGGTGGGGGTGGCTGGGGGTCTGTGGGAGCCCATGTGTGGGCACCTGACGTGGACCTGGGGATGAGAGTCAGGGGAAGCCTCTGGGACTCGACATCTGAATGGGGTGTGGAGGGCTCCATGGTGTGGGGCCAGGTGGCCCAGGTGGCAGAGCAGTGAGCAGGAGGGAACTGGAAAGGCACAGATCAGGGAAGTGGAGGGCCACGGTCAGAGAACTGGAAGCCTTCGGTGTGGCCGGGCATAGACAGGGGCAGAAGAGAAGACCTTGCCAGGTGTTAGGACCCAAGTATGGAGGAGCAGGTGGGAATTAAATCCCAAGTGGCTTTTTATATCATGTTATTGAGTTGGTTCTTTATTCCCAAAGGAATAGGCCACAATCAAAGCATCTGGTATTCAACAGAAGACAGAATTTTAGGGATGGGCAAATATTTAGAATGCTAGTATAACATTCATCAAAATTATCAAATTTAAGTAGATATAACTCAGGCCAGGCCATTCCATGGGGCTAGTGACAGGGGCTGTGTGAGAGCAGAGCCTGCCCCCTGCCTGCTCCACAGCCAGGCTGGGAGACCCAGCACGAGACAGGTGTGTTTGACCAGCTGGCTCCTCTCAGGATTGGCAGCAGGGCATGATGCACGGAGTGGTTTCCACATAGCCCTGCAGAAGCATGCCTGGTCAGTGAGGCAGTCGCCACAGAGGTGCCGTGCGCTCTGTCAGCCCAGCCCTTTGCCCCACACCTCAGGAGGCCTTTGCCAAGGTGCATGGACAGCCAGGTAAATCCATTAGCAAGCAGCTCCAGGAAATGCCCCTGACAACCCAATGCATCTCACTGAAGTGATCATAACAATGAGGAAGATGTCATTTTAATGGGATTTTTACTTATGATCTGTTGATGCAAATCCCTTGAGCCTGCAATTAGTCATGTGCAAACCCAGACTGGAGCAAAGGAGAATGCCCAGCTGCCAGCACACTCAGGAAAGGTTTATTAATTTGCAGCCCCTCCTGGCTTTAATAGTATTTGGATATGGTTGACTCAGTGTCACAAATTCCAACATCTTCCCTTTGGACCTGTCGGTGCTTGAAGGGAAACCTGCTGGTAGTTTACAGCACGTTCCACTTATTGGAAGACACAGCTTGAGTGACAGCCTCAATTGCCCAGCAAACGCACAGGTGCTCCCAGCTCATGTGAGGAAAAACTGCATCTCTGAAAAGTTGCAATGAGCCCCAGATGCAGCAGTCAGATCCATTCAGTTGGCTGTTGTCCTCTCTGTGCCAGAATTTGGAACAGACTCCAGGGATGGAGAGAAGAAAAACACAGCTCCACCCTGGGGAAGCTCAGGCCCTGCCAGCTTATACCCAGTTTGTGTTGCCTGGGGAGTATTCTCTGCAGGAGTCAAAACTCTAATAACTGTGGGCAGGGAGAAGCAGCAAGAATGAGCGAAGATACCTGGCTGGATGAATTTAAGATCCAGCTGAAAAAAATTTTTTTAAATCTATTAAAAAATAAAGATTCAGCTTCCCACATAGCTCCAGGCCATACAAGAATCCTGGCCAAGTGCTGCACTATCAATTGTGCAGAAGTTGGAAATCAGATTTTCAGGGAAAATCTACCAATTTTTAATATTTTCTCCTTAAAAAAAAATAGCATTGGGCCAAACAAAATAATCTGTAGCCCACCTTTATCCTCTGGTAGCTAGTTTGAGACTACTGATTTAAAAAACTATGATCTTAACACAAGAAAACCATGTGATAATGTGTCTGTTTGAGAAGTTTGGACCTTCTTAAATGAGGCCTACTTGTGCTTTGTAAGTGCTTCCCGTTCTCCCAGCCCTCTGCACCCCCCATAGAGAATGCTGACTCTCCAGATGGGAAGGGGCAGGGGTGAGTGGGGTGGGGGGTCCCTTCAACCCAGGCCCTGGTGCTGATGGTGGTCGTCCTTCCTCCTGCATAAAGGAGAGAGTAAGTCATGGGCTCAAGTCCCCCAGATCCAGGATTCAAGCATATTTGTCTTGGGCCAGAGCCTCTGCCTCTCATGTCCATTGTACTTGCATAGAATTCTAAAGCTCCTGGAGGAAGCTAGAAGTGAACAAACCCTCTTCTTCATGAGGAGAGTGTTAGAAAGATGCAGAGTCAGTTCGCTTGCGTCGGCTCATTCAGCTACACCGGGAGCCTACCAGGTTGGTTCAGTCATTATTATAGCCAAGTGCCAAGACGTTATTGGAGAATGGTCAGTCCAGTCCATACTGGTCATCTTAATGAGCAGAGTAATCTGGCACGGTCAGCACTGTAATTCTACTGTTGGAAACTGAGCTCCGGATGCGCTGGCCGCCTTTCTCCAGCGCAGTAACCCACCCTGCTCAGCATCCCTGCCTGCACACAGCATTCAGGAAGACCTGCTTTCCTTCAGGAACAGATGTCATCCTAAACAGAGGGGACAGAATGTGCAGAGCCTCTTTTTCTCTCTTTCAGGCATAATCCCAAGTGACTTTTTCTAACATGCCATCATGCACAGTGTTCTGGGTAAACGACATATGTGGGAGGGTCCCAAACACAACGACTGTCACTTGGATGTGCAAGGAAATCCCCAATTCTTTTTGTCTATAATATCTATGGGCTCTCTGACAAGCCCCCAATCCTCTCAGACTCCCTGTCCCTGCCTCTTTCCATCTCCAAGAGAACGTCTAGACATGTGGGGAGAGGTGGCTTCCATGGCTTCATGGTGTTGGCCGGGAAGGGTCCTCAGACCCACATGGGACACTCTGGGTCCTCTGGGGTTGTTACTATGCAGCGATGGATGGTCTGCTCTCTGGAAAAGTGGCTGCTGACATGCTGAGGCCGCCTGTTTCTGCTTTCTTTGGCAGCCCCCTGGCTCATCCTACAGCACCTTTTGTGCCCCTTTCATCATGCCCCAGGTCCCTCTGGTTACCTTTGTGCCAGGCCACCTCACCTGGTCACCTCTGAGTCCTCTGTGAGCCACTTTGTGGCAGACAAAAGAATGACCCCCAAAGATGTCAGCATCCTAATGCCAGAAACCTGTGAACACGTTGCTTTACACGGCAAAAGAGTGTTTGCATATGTGCTTAAGTTAAGGATCTTGAGATAGAAAGATTATTCTGGATTGTCCTTATGGGCCAAACGTAATGGCAAGGATCCGTATAAGAGGGGAGGCAGGAGGATTACAGCTGGAGGAGATGAGATGACAGAAGTGGAGGCTGCAGTGATGTGAGACCATGAGCCAAGGAAAGCGGCAGCCTCTGGATACTGGAAAAGGAAGGAAATGCATTCTCCCCTACTGCCTCCCGGACAGCCCTGCTGACACCTTGATTTCAGTCCAGTGAAACTCGTCCTAGACTTCTGATGTTGAAACTGTAAAATAATACATCTGTGTTGTTTTAAGCCACAAAGTCTGTGGGAATTTGTTACAGCAGCAATGGGAAACTAATGCACCCCTCATGAGCCTTGGGGAGCCCTGGAGCTGCCTCAGGTTCCTAGGTCAAGCCTGCCCCCACCTCCCCTGACCTACTGAGGTGACCCTGGGCCAGGCTTTCCCGGCAGGCCATGGCCCTTCTGCACACCAGCGTGGTGCCTCTGCCACGGGGCTCCTGAGAGCTGGGAGGAAGGGAGGGAGAGGCCCTGCCTTATGCCACCCTTCACTGCGGGCTCCTGGCTTGCCCCATGTCTGCCTCCTCACAAGCCTCGGGACTTGGATCCCCAAGGGACAGATTCTGTCTTTCTTTCCTCTCTAAGCCATATTCTTCTTCTAGCCTGAGGTGCCGGGCCTCCTCACCAGCCATGAGAAGTGGAAAAGGAGCCTTCTGCCTTTAAGGAAGAAATACGGATTCCTCTGTGTTTAGTTCTGGAAATGCTAAACCGAACTTAGAAAATCCTCTTTCTCCTGACAGAGCCACACCTGAGAGCTTGAAGCTGACAACGTTGATACAAGAGTCAGATTCTCTAGATAATACCTACCCTTCCCCTGCAGCACAGAAACCCTCCCTAGCCAGCCAGCCTCCTGCAGCGCCCAACCCGCACCCTGTGCCTTTCTGCTTTCTGCCCCAGGGCCTCCTCCAGGCGGCAGGAGCCAGCCAGCCTCAGTGAGCACCGTGCAGAAGTGCGGCGGTGGTATCACCCCCAGAGCACCCTCGCCCCAAGGGGCACAGGAGCAGCCAGTGCTAGGGTGGGGAGCAATTCTGAGCAGCATCCTGCACTTTCTCAGGGATTCCAAAGTAAGGCAGCTCCCCTAGCTGCAGGGATGACCCCCGCAATGCCCCTCTGGATTGGCTTTTCCTCCTTCCCTGACCCACTCTCCCACTTCGCCTTCCTTCCTGCCAGAAAGCACCTCCCAAAGGAGCACTGTGCCCTAGCTCAGCCCTGTAGCCCAGGTGAAGCACTGGATCTGTGGTGGGCAGTTAACCAGAGTGGCTGCTGTGACTATTGGCAAGAAAAAGACTTCTGCAGAGTTCCAGGCACAGAACCACAACGAAAGGAAGCCACCGAGAGACCAAAGGAAAATAAATAAAGCAAAGAAAGGGAAGTTTTGCAAAGCACAGAACAGCGTTGCCAGTGGCCGTGGGTACTGCACACCTCATCTGCAGTGACATTTGCCAAGTGGATGGTCCCATCTGTGGCTCCTCGTGAGCGTGTCTCCAGAAACCCACGGAGGGTTTGCACAGCCATAGCTGTCAGTACATCCTGAGCCATTTGCTTGAAGAGCTGATTTCTCAGGGGTTTTTGGATTTTCACTGTTACTAGAAGGATCGTTTCTTTTCTTTTCTTTTTTTTTTTTTCTAAAAAGACTATGCAAAAGGAGAATGCAAACTCTCAGTGAGGACAGGGCTACAGGGATGTCATTCTCTTCCCGGCGGCAATCTCACTGACTTCTGCTTTCTCATTTTGACTGGAAGTCTAAGTCTACGCAACAGTTAAAATTCAACAAATTGAGGGTGCTAATTATTCTATACATTTCTGCCTTTGCTGGCCAACCTGGCTCCTCTCTGGTCTCTCTTCCTCTGACAAACACCTGCTCAGCAATTCTTTCTGCTCCCATGAAATCATTATTTGTGTTTTAGCTTGTACATCTGCCCGGAGGCAATGAATACATATTTTTAGTAGACATCTTCTAATACATATTTGAAATCAATGTTAAAAAGAAGGAAATAATGTCAACATTTAAAAGAATGTTATTTTACTGTTTAAAAGAAGAAAATAATGTCAACACAATTAAAAATGCTTCGTAACTCAAATAACCTTTTCAATAATCAATAACGATGCTCCAGCCTTGGGGTGGTCCTGATGGAAGTAGCATGAATTCGGTCACCACCCTGGCTGTGTCATACCTCTACCTGTCCAGTCTTCTTCTGGGATTGGTGCCAGTGGGAGCAGAGGGAGACCGCTCCTTGGCACAGAGCTCAAAAGTTTACTACGTTATCTGAAGAATGTTTTTCTCTGTCACTTCCACAACATGGAAAGACTATGGAAATTGGTAAAATTGATTCCTAATATAACATAGCTGCTGTAGATTGACTGAATTGTGTCTCCCAAGGTTCATGTATTGGAAGCTTAATCCCCACTGTAACTGTTGAGTTTGGGAAATCCTATTATGGTAATTGAAAGGTGGGGCCTTGAAGAGGTGATTGGACTGTAGGACCATGCATAATGAATGGGTTAATAATGGTGGTAGGGACATGGTTCTGAGGGCTTTAAAAGTATAGCACATGAGAGGTTAGTCTCTCTCTGCTCCTTCATTCTCGCCATGTGACACCCTGCATTGCTGTAGAGTCACCTCACCAGACGCATTCCCTGGACTTGGGGCTTCCCAGCCTCTGAAACTGTAAGCAGTAAATTTTCTTTTCTTTACAAATTACCCAGTCCCGTGTATTTTGTTGTAAACAATAGAAACGGACTAATACAATGGCCAGTTCTAATGTTGATCCCCCTTATGTAGGAGATGCAAGGCAAAGGCACTGGCCCCTGTGAAGTCCCTGTGCAGTGAGAAGGAGACTTGGAACCAGTGGTACATCAGTTCTTGCTTTGTGCCAGGCACTTTTAATTCTAACAAAAATCTTGCAGTTTAGTCATTGCACTCAGGTTAGGGATGAAGAACGGAAGACATCGCAAGGTGCCTTTCACAGTTCTCATCTGACAAGTGGAAGAATCTTGAATATGGCCTCAAAACACACATCTTCCAAGAGGGTAAAAGGCACCATTGCTGACTGGGGAGGATTTATAAACTTAGTGAACATACAAGACAACAAAAATGAACCAGTGTCTGTGCTGATACCTAAGTATTTAGAACAGGGCATGGATGTCCATCCAGAAATAGATTCCAAGCTCAGCTCATCAGGAATTGTGTTTTAGCATCTTTTGAAGCAAAGATCAGCTTGCTCCTGAGGCAAGGTGATGAGACGGCCATGCATCCCATAAAACGAGAGAAGGCAATGGAGCTGACTCCCTCGGGAAGACCACTCCTTTGAGGAAGTCTTGAAAAGCAATAACCCTGGAGGCCCAGCAGTGAGATTAATTGCCCTATCTTCCCCACTTACTCCCAATCTCCTACGAGTCATCTGTTTCCATCCTTAATGTCTAAACATGCAAATATTGCTGCACTTACTGCTCATTAGTTTAGCTAAAGAAAGTGCCCTTTAATTATGCGTCTAAATAATGAACCTCCTCCATCACCTTGACAATCAGTGCATATTTAGAAGAAGCGAGGCCTCATTATGGAGCAAGAACCGCATCTCTTGGTAACTTAGAAGATGGTCGCTTTCTTAGAGCAGTAGAAATAGGAGTCAAAATACAAACAAGCCTTGTGATTGCATTAACTCCTTGGGCCTCAGGTTCAAGAATAGCAAATAATTAGCCAGGAGCATATTACAAGTTAGGGGAAAAAGGGAAACTAAAAATTTTTAAGAGGCTATTGTGTGCACTCCCTAAACTCTTGATTTACATAATTAGATCTAAGCTGTGCAGTTACTTTTGAAATTAAATCTTTTTTATTTTATTTATTTATTTTTTTGTCTTTTTTTTTTTTTTCGTGACCGGCAACGGATCGCAACCCTCAGTGTCGCGCCCGCACCGGACCAGGACCGGCCACGGGATCGCAACCCTTGGCGTTGCTCCCGCCCCTCGCTCAGCCAGTGAGCGGCCGGTCTGTATGTGGGATCCGAACCCTCGGCGGGAGCGCCACCGCGCTTCCCAAGCGGCACACTACAGCAGTGCGCCACCGGGCCAGCCCCTGAAATTAAATCTTAACTCCACTTTATAAATACTGAAATTGAGACTCCAACAGATTAAGTAATTTGCCTAAGGTGTTGGACCAAGTCCACCATTCTCCAAAGCTCCATGTCGTTTTTCATTACATTTTAATCTTGTTGGGAAGATTTACGTAGCTTGGCAGAACGGGGTATCCACCAAGTCTTCACTATATTTCTCCACTTGTCGATCTCAGCAGAAACTCACAGAAGTAGATTGTACCATGCAATTCCCAGTGGCACAAGCAGACTGGGAATTGCATGGGCCAGTCTGCACAGCTTGGAAGAATAAAACACAGTGTGTCATGGGCAGGCACATCATTTCCACTATCTGACGAGCCAATTACCTGTTCATCTTTCAAGACCATACTCCAGGGCAACATCCGTGATAAAAGACTTTTCTGTGACTCCCAATTCTCTCCAATAGAGAATTAACCTCACCTCCATGGTGGGGGGAGGGAGGCAGAAAAGACTTTTATCACAGCATTTTGCACTCTTTATTACACTTATTTGTTCACTGGTTCATCTCTCCCACTACACTGGAATATCACATCTTATTTGCCTCTTTAACCTAACCAAATGGCATAATCAGATTAATTTTCTACACTGTGGTTTCCAAACAGTGGTCCCTAGACCTACAAGTACCAATTTGGCTATATAAGTATCGTCTGAGGAACATTGAAAAAGAAACCCTCAGAAAAAAGCAGGATATTCTTTAAACAACTTCTTGTATATCTTTACAAAGAATGCTATTTGGCAATAAAAAGGGCATGAACTATTGATTTATACAACAACATGGATGAATCTCAAAATCATTATGCTTAGTGAAAGAACCTAGACAACAAAGACTACATATTATATAACTTCATTTACATGAAGTGTTCACAAAAGGAAATTTTGTTGAGACAGAAATCTGATCAGTTGTGCCTAGGGTTTGGGGTAAGAATGTAAATTGACTACAAATGGGCAAAGACATTTTGGGGTGATGGTAATGTGATAAAGCTGGATTGTGATTTGGAGAGTGGCCAAGGAGTACGGAGCTTGCTCTCAGGGCTGCCCACGATGGCATCAACCTTGCCCCAGCGTGGATCCCTGCTACGGCCCCAGGAGGACTAGAGGACTTCTTGGGATGGACTTGGTGTCCTCTTCTCTTTTTATAAACAGAAAACCACTCTTCACTCTAACTGTTTTTTCTGGTCATGGAAGTGAATAGAGTGAGAGATCTGCAAAAATGATGGTTTTAGCCATAAATTAGAAATCTGAAAGGGAAAATTGTAAGTACTATCCTTGAATTGGGGTATCCTCAAAGATCTCAGAAATTATTGCTCATTTGCACCATGATTCTCCCATATTTATTTGGAAATTACTTTGAATCCTCATCTCTTACCTCTACTTCTTTTAGCCATTTTGCCATCAAGAGCAAAACCTCACTCTGAGAAGAGCCCAGTGGAGTTTCTCCAGCCAATTTCCTTATAATTTTCTAAGCTAATTAAAGGCAAAACCATAATTTGGCCTTCCCTCCTCTTATTAGTGGAGATGAGTTGGCATTTGTTCCAACACTGTCCTGACTCCAGTGTCCAAAGATGAAGACAGTGAACAGTGCTAGAACTATCGCTCTGTTGGACCCCATGGATGCACATGCCTGTCATCTCTTCAGCAGGTAGTAACTTTTCATGTGCTCATAGGAAGGAGAGACCCTCTGTCTCTCAATAGGGGAGTCTAACATCTGCCTCCTTGACATTACATGAAATGTTAGATACTGAGTACCCCTTGTCCTTCTGTTCAGGCTGCCCTGGACTCTGGGAGCTTGGTATCAGCTTTCCAGTGTGGTCTGCTTCTGCTAAAAGGGCCACATGCCTTTCCATCAAACACAACCTTGTCAGAAAGTTTCACTATAGTCACAACTACAAGGGGCAACCAGGTTATCACTATTTGGGCACAAAGCAAAGGGAGACACTTATACCTATCATCTAGATTCAAATAAAAAGCCCATAATTTAGGCATAAATGTGACTTGGGGATTAAATTACTTGAAGAATTATCTAATATCACCCACTGTTTTTTCATCTGTGAACACACGAATAAGAGGAGACTTATAAGCCAAGAGCAAAAAGCATACCTTCTAGTTTATTCCAGAATAATAGAAATATCCCTCTGCCGTATCCAGCAAAAATATGTCACACTGGGAACCAAAAGAAGAAAAACAAAGCCCTTTAGTGGGGTCTAGTGCAGAGCTCAGTTGCATCTAACACCCTGTCCTGTGAAGTCACACATCTATTCACTTACTCATCAACAAGTCTTGGTCAAGATCAAATCTTAAAAGGAACAAACTTTTATTTCGGGACAAATATTTATTAAGGAGTGGGGGAAGGCATGGAGGCTTTGGAGTCTCTCAGACCTGAGTTTGCAGCTCAGCTCCATTTCTTATTTCCTGTGTGACCTTGGCTGAGTCACTTCACCACTCTGAGCCTCAGTTTCCTCATCTGTAAAATGAGATAATTGCAAACGCCTTACACATGGTTGTAAGGATTTAATGACATAGTGAATGTAAAACAAGGTTAACAAGGTAGTGACAGCAGAATATTTGACCCATGGAAGAGTCATACATACACACATGCATAGATGACAGATAGATGGATGGATAAATAGAAAAACAGATAGATAGAAACTGTAGGTGGAATAAGCAGTGTCCTACTGCTGAATTCATTTAACACATGTTTTCTTATTAGCAGCCACTCCATACCAGCACCAATCTGGCAGGAGCAGGGTATATAGTGGTGAACAGAACTACAATAGGTCCCTGTTCTCATTATCCAGATTGTGGGCTTAAAATGCTATTTGCACTAAACACACACACACACACACACACACACACACACAGAGAGAGTTTCTCGAAGAAATAGCTGATTCTGGGTTTGGGACAAAAATTAACAAGATGGGCCTGGATCCAGTTGCTATTTACAGGAAATACTGGGACAGTGAAGCATTCCAAACTGCACATATGTGTGCAAATAACAAACCCAGACTGGGAAACTCTATTGGTCAAATGTCCTGGGTTCTTCAACAGGTAAATTGTAAGGAAAAGAAAGTAATGGAGAAGGAATCTGTAGATTTAAAAAGACTTTAATACCATAGCAAACTAGGTATTTTTAATGGCCAAAACTAAACTGTACTGTCTACAGATTGAAGTGATAAAACTGTACAGAAGTAAAGACTGTAAAAGTCAGGATAGTGGATACTTTTGGGAGGAGAGAGATGGTCGTGACTGGGGGGAGGTCACAGGGAAGGGGCTTCTACCTTGCTGACAAGGTTCCGATTCTCGGCCTGGGTGTGCTGTGAGGATGTCACTCTATAGCAGTTCATTAAGTTCTGCACTTGTTTTGTGTGACTGTCTTCATCTTGCTTCAAATTACAGTAAAAGTAACTTAAATGGAAGAAGCAGCTTGTGTGGAAGGGTACTGTGTGCTGGAGATGTTGCCAGGCACTTCAGCTCTGGAGGAGGCTCAATCCTGGCCCTGAAGCTTAGAGTTCAGTGGAAGGGAAAGGTAATTACAGTGCCATGATCAGGACTAGAAGGGAGGGAAATACAGAAGACTAGTGGGAAGGGTCACCTCACCAAGCCTGGGGACAGCGGAAGCCTTGGATTGAACAGCAGAGACAGGACCTAACAATTTTTAATCACCTGCCATGCACTGGCCCATCCTGAGGATCCAGGGATATTGTATACTAGACACTGTCTTGGCTCAAAAGGAACATTAACATGGGCTCGCTGGGGGATGGAGGCAGGAAAACTTTTCGCAGGCTGGGTGCCTTGCTGTGCCATTTCATACATCTTCACTGTGGCATCTCAGGCAATTCCTGCCAGACACATTGCCCCATTCCTCAGATGTGTGGTAACTGTGGCTTGGAGAAGTAGAAATCATCTGGCCTTAAATCAACTGGCCAGAAAATAGAAGAGCTGAGGTTTGAACCAAGTCTACACTCTTTTACCATGGAAGCAGTTGGTCTGGAGTTCCTGACATGTTCAGGTGGCTAGTCTGTAGGAGTGGGCAGCCCAGGCCAGAAGTTGAAGAAGTTGGCAACAGAAAAGCACAAATTACAAAAATAAAAAATTATTTCTATCAAGTAAAATGGCAAAGTTTATTTTTATTTTGCTTTTGTTTTTGTTTGAATGACAATACCAAGTCCCGGCAAGGATGCATTAGAAATATGCTGCTAGCGGCAAGTATAAATTGGCACAGACTTGCCAGGGGCACCCCGAGGCTTGCAGTCCCTTTTCCAGGTGACAGATGAGGCTTCACACTCAAGTGCCCCTGGAAGAGGAAGGACAGTTGTACTTGTGGTGTACCTAGAGAAAATATAAAGCCTCACAGGGACAGAAGAGTATTTAGCAGTAAGATCACTGGTCTTGGGCAAACAATCTTAAGTTCACATCTCACCATAACCACCCTCTAGCAATAGGAACTTAAGGACATTACCTAACTCCTCCAAGCCCCATGTCCTCATCTGAAAGATGGGTTATGTGAACATTAGATACACTCATGCACCTAAGGCACCTGATTCATGCTAGGTGATCACTAAATTGCATTGTTTTATCACTGTCATTATTTTTACCTTGTTTTGCCCCATCCTGGAGACTAGAGTCTGGCTTAACCAGTTCCGATCTGCCCTAGAGGACTGTAGAATTCAGGGCTTTATGAAAATATGAGGCTATGCCCTTTGGTGTATTTGGTTGGGATGGTAGCCTGGCTTAGTGGTTAAGTGCATAGGTGGTGGAACCTGACTTTATGGGATTTATCCCAGCTCTGCCACTAAGCTGTGTGGCCTTGGGAAAGTTAACTAAGTTCACTGTGCCTCAGTTTCTCCATCTGTAAAATGGCACTTACCCTTTAGGTTCAGGAGAATTAAATGTACATTGTATCGAGTGTAGCTTTCTGGCTCCAGGTTTTCTGCATTAAGTTGCTGGTGAGGAGCCTTCCCAAGTATCCAGCAGAGTGGTCTCTGCCAGTCTGGCCAGAGCCCTCCCTGGACATCACAGCTTGCTTATTCCTCATGATGACTTCTCTGGGGCTTCTCAGTTCCTGCCTTGAGACCCTTGTTACCACTGCATGGGTTCTGACTGTGGCTTAAGCACTGATTCAGCACAGTCTATAGACACTGAAGATTTAAATCTTTCTTCCAAGACTTTGCTTCCTTCTACTGCTCAGCCCAGCATGTTGGGGGCATGGCAGCCTGTCTCTAACTGGATGCTCTGAGGGATGCTCACCCATCCCTCCCTCTCTTTATATTCTCTCACCTCCATGGAGATGGGAGGGGGGTTTTATATCTCCTTGTGAAGGAAAGATCCCTTCCTCCTGGAGCCAGGACTAAACATGAAGGCCCTCTCATGCCTGAGTGTTAGACACTCGTCCCCAGAATTGCAGCTAACAGACAACACTGTGGAATCACTTGCCACACACACTAGGGGAATCCTGCTGACTCTTATTCCAGAAAACTGAGGCTGAACCCCAGAGAAGGCTCTCATCCTCGCTGCCATTTGCCCAGGACCTGCTCAGGATGTGGCACGTCCATAGGACTATGTTCTGTGCAGGCTCTTGGCTTCAAGAGCAGGATTCTGTGACTTCCCACATTTTAGTTATGGGCAGTCTGTTCACCAAGCAGTGTTGTGTGCTGAACACTGACACCATCATCTGCTCAGTAACCAGGGGGCGGACCCCACACCTCACACAGGTCCCATAGCCTGGCCATCCCAGCTGTGATGTCCAGTACAAGACTGCTTGTAGCCAGGGAGCATTTGTGCTAATAATGACTGATAAAAGAAGCCAAGCCAATGAGACTTCCTCATTACACTTTATTACTCGGGGCTGCTCCATTTCTGCATTTCACCTAATAGCAGCTTATGTAGAGAGAGAGGCAGGAGATTGAAAGCCTGTTCATTTAATCAGATTTTAGCACAGTCTTAACCCCCTGCAAGTCATTTGTCTCTAATACACTTAAGGCTTTTTATTGGTGGAGTAAAACATAATTGGTTACTTAAAATCTTGAAAAACATATTTTACTTCACAACAATAGTCAAGTGTTAATTTGCTTTTTCATGTCTCCATGTGTCTTGCCAACCTGGCGCCTGTCCACCCTTCTGTCCACTCTCTGCTGCTTCATCTCAGTGAACTTTCTAAAAACATCACTAGGGCCATAATACCACTGCTTACCTGGACATGTTTCCAGAATTCCCATTTCACTTCATCCCGGTTGCTGGTGTGGTTTACATACCACTGGTGGTGCAGGAAAGCTAACCATAATTAACATGTAATGAACACTTACACGTCTCACAGAATCAATTCACTTAATTTGAGGGATATTAATATGTCACCAGCGATATTAAGGGAGAGATATTAGAAATGCATGAATGAACTTTTAAAAATTTTAATAATTGCCCATTTATTTTAATGTATATGAGAAAAAGTATAACTTGTGCATTACATGATTACACAGCTAGGAAATGATAAAAAATTATTTTAAGTTAGTTTATTTGAGCAAAAGTGAGTTGATTGAAAGATACTAAGAAAACGATAGGAGAAGAGGTATGTGACTTGGGCATTTGTCTAAACAGACACCTCCTGTGAGTGCGTCCTACCTGGCAGGCACTGCTCTGGGGCCTGCGAATGCAACAGATGGATGGATGGATGGATGGATGGATGGATGGATGGATGGATGGATGGATGATGGAAATGACCATAGTCAGGAAGAGCCCAGGACTCTGTAGACAAACTGCCACTCCTAAAGGAAAGGGCCTCCCACCACGTAGGGAATATTCCACGAAGAGTCCAACAAAGCCTACTCAGGTCTGCAAAGGACATTTACCAGCAGCTTGAAAGCTTGAATTGTTACGATCAACCATGGACTTTCTTTTTTTTACTTCAGATATAGATTAATATTTCAAGAGAACAAATTTCTAATTTACAACCAAGACCTTTAGTTCAATCAGCAAAAAAAAAAAAGAAATCTGTGAACATTATTGCCTAGCCCGTGTTTTCCCATTGCACTCCTGGCTGGGTTTACCTTTTTGGCCTTTAATTATTCCATTCTCTCACATGGCTTTATCTCTGACACTTTAGGATGAAAATGTGATTTGCCATCCAGAGGTTTCAGCAAAAATCACATTCAAGTCAGCAAACTGAGAGTTTGATAAAGGAACAGAGGGTTGAGGCAAGGCTTTGAAAGGATGTCTTTAAAGTGTTTTTAATTAAATCTTTTATTATTTAGGATGGTGGAGAGTCATTTACGTGCATTACAGGGTTTGTTTGGAATCTCAGTCGTGCTGTTCTTATAACTGTAGCATTAGTCATGCAACCTGAGGGCGATGTGACAAGTTTGCTTCTTCAGTCAAATATTTTGTGAGCAGCACCCACTGTGTGTACCTGCTTTATACTAGGCAGTAAGCTAGGTTCTGTGGGGGTCACAGAGAAACACTTGACAAAGCTCCTCCTGCCTGTCATATCAGGGGCTGGGTAACACTACCAGGTCATATTATGAAGAAGAAATTCAGAGAAACAAGCGTTATTAAGTGTTATTAAGCCTCTGTGTGCCAGGAACTGCTGCTCTAGGTGCTTTGCCTACCTTCACTTTTCTAAATCTCATAGCAGTCCGCAAAGAAGCATTATTACCCCCGTGTCACAGATGGGAGGCCTGAGCCTCAGAGAATTGAAATGACTTGACTTAAGCCACACAGCTCCTTCACTGGTCTCCCTAAAAACCTGCTCTTACTAGGGTATACCTTGATGTTGACCTTTCAGACCATAGCAAAGGGTCTTAGAAGAACTGGTTGCAAAAAAACATTATTAGATTAATAAAGGGTGACGTTAAGGACAATGATTTCTGTATCACAGAATGCCTTACTTTGAAGACCCACGGAAAGATTTTAATCTGGACTCCATATAAGAAAAAGCTCTGTTTCTCTTTTTTTTTTTTTTTTTTTTTTTTTTTTTTTTTTTTTTCTTTTTTCTTTTTTTTCCGTGTCCGGCAATGGATCGCAACCCTGAGTGTTGCCCCTGTACCGGACCAGGGACCGGCACGGGATTGCAAACCTCGGCGTTGCTCCAGCACCTCGCTCAGCCAGTGAGCGGGAGCCGGTCTGTATGTGGGATCCGAACCCTCGGGCGGGAGCGCCGCCGCGCTTCCCAAGCGGCGCACTATCCAGTGCGCCACCGGGCCGGCCCGAAAAAGCTCTGTTTCTCTTTAACAACAGGTATCTTTTAATTTTATGGACGTAATAAGACCATATGACTCTAAGCTTCCTCTTTGCATTGGCTGCTACAAACCTTAGAGCATTGTCTGCCCCCTCTGCTAAAGAACGTCGACCCTTGCAGTGACCCTTGCTCACCCTCTGAGTCCCCAGAACACAAAACCTGAGGCAGAAGTTCATGAGCTTCTCCTTTACAGTAAGGAGTGCAGGCCCAGGGTGACGGAAGGGAGGGACAAGGGAGGAAAACAGGAATTGGGGAGACAAAAGAGTGTGCTGTCAAGCTGGACACTGCTTGTGACCAAGGTCAGCTGATTGCTCTCCCAAAGCAATTGTTAACTACTTATAATTAACTATTGATAGATTTTGGATGTGTTGTCCCTGCCAAAACTCATGTGGAAATCTGTTCCCCGATGTGGCAGTGTTGGAAGCTGAGTCATGGGGGTGGATCCCTCATGAATGGATTCATGCTCTCTCTGGGGGCGGGGGGTCCTGAATGAGATCTAGCTCTATTAGTTCCCATGAGAGCTGGTTCTTTAAAAGACCCTGGCACCTCCCCTCTCTCTCTCTTGCTTCCTCTCGCCATGTGATCTGCTTGTACCCGCCGCTGGATGCCACTTTCTACCATGAGTAGAAGCAGCCTGAGGCCCATGCCAGATGCAGCTGTCCCAGAATCATAAGCCAAATAAACCTCTGTTCTTTATAAATTACCCAGTCTCGGGTATTTCTGTCATAGCAACACAAAACGGATGGAAACATCTACTGTACCTTTTTTCTTTATTTTTAAAGCACTTTTAGTTTTACAGAGAAATGAGCAGAAAGTGCAAATGATTCCCATACCCTCTCCCACCAACATACGTTACGTTAGTGTGGTATGTTCATTACAATTATGAATCAATATTGATATATTATTATTAACCTAATTTTATGTTAGGGCTCCCTCTTTGTATTGTACAGTTCTATGGGTTTTGCCCAATGCATAATGTCATGTATTCACCATTATAGCGCCATACGAAATGGTTTTGCTGCCCTAAAAATCCTCTGTGCTCTACCTACTCATCCCTCCTGCCCTCCTGCCCTCATCCCCTGAAATCCTGGCCACACTGATCTTTTTTTTTTTTTTTCCTTAATTACCACAAACTATTGTGTCTTCTGTGAGAGGAGAAAAGAAGAGTTTATCCACTAGCACGTGTCTCCCAGGGGCCTAAGATTTGCTCTGGGAGCGTCAACTCCTCTATATGTCTGGGTGGCATGGGCAGAAGTTCTGCCGTGCCTCAGAGACAACCAGAGAGCCCCACCTTGGGGCAGGTGCTGGGGCTGTGCCTTTGGGAAGTGCATCACCGGCAGCAGCTGGGTGAACGGTACAATCTTATGTGCCATGCAGGCAGCCGGAGCTAAGCGGCCACACCCATACCTCCCCTGCCCCTGGTGCCGCTGAGATGAGGTAGCCCAGAGAGGCATATGACAGATTTTCCCACCCACATTTTCGCTTCCACAGCTTCTATTTCATGATATTTTATTTCTTTTGAAACATCTCGTATTGATCTTATTCATACAAGCCATATTCAATCTGTTTTGCAGGGGTCAAGGTACACATAAAATTCAACCATTATTTGCTTTGTGCTAAACCAGCCTCTCCAATGCCTCAGATCCTCAAGGCACCCCTTCTCTTTTTTCTCCTGGAGTGCCCTCAAGAGTGGCTAAAGTGGATACTTGAGGACAACTTGTCACAACCACTGGCTGTCATCACCACCTTTCTATGTGACAAGTTAGCCTTGAATGCGCCATCATGTGCTAAGTACAAGGCTTTTTGTTTGCGTCGGTTGCATTTGTCATTGGAAACCCCAAGATTCTACAAAGACAGCATGTCTTCAGAACGCCCAGCACTGAGCACTTTGTCCAGCATTGTGGGCACTTGATGAATGTTTTTTGCACTAAACCAAATAACTAACAATGACCATATCAAAAAACTGATTATTTATTGAGCATTTATTATATGCTCAACACAGCACTAGCTGGTTTACTTTTAACGGGTGTAGCTCATTTTCATAATCTGATGAGGAAACCTGATTTCTGTGCATATGGATTTAACTAGAAAGCAATTCATACATCTCCATTGATTCTGAAAAAGCACGGAGCCCCCGTCAACCCAATACTGGGCCCTTACAGAGTTTGCCTTCTGCAGATGCTTCTCTCTCCTGATTCCCTCGGTCTCAAGGTCTGCCTTTTCAACTACATGACTCACAGCCTCATCGACTGACTGCAGCAAAAACGATCTACCTTTCTAGAACTCAGCAGTGAGGCGCTCTTTAATCACCTAATGTCTTCAAGATCCCTAACGTGTCATTAGTTTGATTGGATTTTGTAATTAAATGGCCAGCCAAGGACGTGGGAGGGTGCCTTTGGCTTGGGCATTCTTTTCTCTCTTTTTCTGGGTCAAGAACCTGAGAGCTACAACCTAAGGAACCAAGTCCCACCAGGGTGCTGAGTTGCCCCTGTGGCCTGGAATGCTGGGGAGCATTTGAAGATAGTGAGGCTGATCTTTATGCAGGGCAGCTCGGCTCACTGGCAGAATTGCCCTCAGTGTAGGTAGCAGGTGGCAAAATCACCCCCCTCCTCAAATATTCCTCACTGTGTATCTCTGCTTGGCCTGCCCTAGTGCCTGAAGTTCTGCGTCTTGCCATGAATGGGGCACAGGTACCTAAGACCCCTGTAAAAATGCAAAGGTTCTCATTGAGGGGAGGGCAAGATTGGGAATCAGGGCACTTCATGGGGAGGTCAGGGAGGCTCAGGTTAGGAACCCCCAAGTGGGGGCTTGGGAATTTGGAGTCAGCTTGTGAGCCTCTGGGAATCAACATAAATGTCTCCCATTTGCCCACTCGTTGTAACACACAGGCATTTCTTCTGACTAGGTATCAGAAGCTGATCCAAAATCAGCCCTCCTGGTAGCTGTTCAAGGACCCAAGAAATATCTGGGAATTGAGAAAATAAACCAACATATATAATGTATGCATATATATGACCAGAGAAGAAAGGCACTTGAAAAGTAGTAATACACTCAGAATATGTGTGAGGGCAGGCTAAACTTTCTCATAGATGTGGGCAGTCTCACCACGGAACTGAAACAAACCATTCAAGCTGGATTCTACAGTCATGAATCTAAAGGAAGGGTTGTGCTAAAGGGTGAGGAATTGGAGTATTTCTGAATCAGAGTGTTGGACCTGTTCCCTTCTTTGCCTGTATTTGATTAGTGTTTTTTGGAATTGTTGGTTTGGTTTTTGTGTTTGCTCAATTCGTTGGAGAAGCCAGCCAAGGAAGAAATGTCATCCAGAATTCAGGAGAGCTGTGCTCTGGTCCCAGTTCCTCCTGCCCATGAGCCACCTCTGATGACATTACTGTACTTCTGCAGGCCTCACTTTTTTATTTGTGGGATGCATGTAACATCCACTCATCCTCCCAGAGAGACTGAGGAGAAAATGGGACGATATTGTGGAGTACTTTGAAAATAACTAAGTATTATTTCATTAACAGAAAATGATTTGTGCTGTTGCCATTAATGAAAGTTATTAAGAAACTATTATTAATACAAATTAATCCTAAATCTGATGAGGAATGAGATGAATATAAATAAATACTTATAAGATATCAATTAACAGGTTTAAAGGGTTTAAATCATTTTAATGATTGCACGCCAGTCTTGATCCTCTCACTGCTAGTTGAGTGCCAGGATGAAGTGCTCCTGGGTTGAGAGCCCCTGACACTGTTTAAGGAATGGGAGCTGGCAGTTAACAGAGCCAGCCCTTCCTAACACATGTGGTGCCCAGAGTGCCTCATCCATCCCCAATGTCATCCTCTCTCTCCACCCACCTTGTCCTCGTCCTCTCTCACTCTCTCCTGCATACTTGCCTGCTTGCCAGTAATTCAGTACCTGCAATTCCATGACTTCCACCTTAGGCTAAGGGACTGCAGAACCAGTCCAGATGTTTGCAAGAGCAGTCCTGGTCACTTGAATGCTCTTTGGAGGTCACTGGCTTCCTTAGCCACCACACACGGACAAATTCCCATTGTCAGTCCTCCTGCAAACCTATAGGAGCAGCTCTTCCCTGCCTCACTTGAAGGCTGGGTGCAGGGAGGACACCCCCTAACTAAATCCTTAGGGATTAAATGGAATGCCCCTGGAACCTTGCCTCCTCTCCCCAGGCCCTCCCACAGTGTCTAGTTCCCCTTGACCTATGAGAAGCCTTACACAGACATGCTATTCAAATTTTCATCCAACAAACTATTGTGTTTTTTCTTTCTTGAGTGATGGTACCATACAGTGGCTCAGAGCGGAGCTTCCCAAACTTTAATATGCATCCACATCGCCTGGAGATCTTGTTAAAATGCAGATTCAGAAGGCCTGGGGTGGGGCTGAGATTCTACATTTATAAGCAGCTCCCAGGTGATCCTATGCAGCTAGTGGATGGTGATGCTGGGTGGTGGCCCACAATTTGAGCAGCAAGGGTTTACAGCATGGCTGTAGACACACTCTGTGACCTTGAACACGTTATTTAACTTCTCTGAGCTTCAATCTATCTATAAAGTGAAGAAAAGAGTAGTACTAACTCCAAGAGTTGCTGGGAAGACAAAATAAGATAATGCATCCAAATTGCCTGGCCCAGGAGGTGGCACCAAGTGAGAGACAGGGCTGTACTCAGGCGGGGGTGGGTGCATGGTGTCAAAGGGAGCATCCTCCTTTATGGCCTTTCCCTCCAGAGACAGTTCAGAGACTCAGAAGAGCATGTCTTTCAGGCTTAGCACTGTCTGAGCACAAAGTCCACCAATTCCACACTTCTAAATGGAACACAGCCCTG
The DNA here is from genome assembly GCF_000696425.1 of Galeopterus variegatus. NCBI lineage: Eukaryota > Metazoa > Chordata > Mammalia > Dermoptera > Cynocephalidae > Galeopterus > Galeopterus variegatus. Next base: position 116,984 of record NW_007729676.1, read on the forward strand.
GATGTGCTGGGCAGGGAGAGGTGCAGAGGCCTGTGTTTGCACGAGGGGTGGATGAAGGGCAGCTGCTGACTCTTCCACTCCACAGTACACTGTTTCCATACAGAGGGGACCAGTGGGCATTTCAGGAAGATGAGCGGCCCTGGATGTGCTGGGCAGGGAGAGGTGCAGAGGCCTGTGTTTGCACGAGGGGTGGATGAAGGGCAGCTGCTGACTCCTCCACTCCACAGTACACTGTTTCCATACAGAGGGGACCAGTGGGCATTTCAGGAAGATGAGCCCTTATTACACAGCTTGGGGAGGCTTGGTCAGGCTTGAGCAAACATGAGCCACCAAGTAGAGGTGGTGTCTGTTACCTTGTGTGTGACCAGCCCAGCCCTTTTTAAGTGTCTTGGAAGATGAGATTTTTGTTTATCTAAAATGGTCATAGGTTACACATCATAAGAAACACTCTTGAACACTGGGGGAATTCAGATCTCAGAGCACGGTCTGCCTGGAATCAGCAAAGGATCCCGGGGCAGGGGTGGGGGTGTGCAGCAGATTGTGCAGTCGGCCTTGGAAGGCTAACTGGTGTGGAGAGGTGGGAAAGCGGGGAGAGCAGAGCAGAAGCGGGGTACACACACAGAGTCTAGTCAAAAAGGAAACAACGAGGAAGTCAGTCTGTGCTGAGAAGCAAAGATGGGCTGAGCAAGACGGGTGTGTAAGTTTCCTTCTGCAGCTACACAAGACGCCACACACTTAGCAGCATGAGACAACACAACTTATCTTTCAGTTCTGGAGGTCAGATTCTGACACGGGTCTCAGGGGCTAAAATCAAGGTATTGGCAGGGCTGTGTTCCTTCTGGAAGCTCTAGGGAAGCCCCCGGTTCCTCGCCCTCTTCAGTTTACAGAGGCCGCCGCACACCTTGGCTCACAGCCCTCCCACGGGTCAAGTCAGCAGCTGCACCGCTGCCCCCTCTGCACTCATTGTCCCCTCACCCCAACTCTTCCTCCCCCTCTTTCACTTGTGAGGGCCCTTGTGATTATGTTGGGCCCACCTGGATGACCCAGGATCATCTCCTCATCTCAAGACCCTTCACTTAATCACTTCTGAAAAGTCCCTTTTGCTGTGAAAGTAACATATTCACAGGTGTGCGGGATTAAGATGTGGACCTCTTTGAGGGCCATGATTCCCACTACACAACGGGATTGGCTTTCGTGTGCCAGTCCCCCAGGATTTTGTTGGAAGTGCCACTTATAAAAGGAAGTTCCTCCTATTAATATATTGTATGTATTATAAAACATATACCAAATATAAAAATTAATAAAAGAATGAGATTTTCAAAAATCACAAAATAAAATAAAATACTCTTTAGTTCATTTACTCTGCATTTGTCCAATAAATATTTAATTGAATTATTAAAAATAAATAAATTAAATTAAAAGCATTACATTCAAAAAAAAACAAGGAAGTTCCTAAAAAGAATAAAATTTTTGTCCAAGAGTTTGAGATAGAAGAAAAATAACTTTCCATGACTCGGCCATACTGGCTGGTTTATAAGGAGAACTTCACCCTCACACGGGGACTGAGGACCCCCAGTACATGTGGCATCATGGTAGGGTCCTCTTCATAGGGGCCCCCAGGAAGAGCCACAGGAAAGGCAGCCCACAGGCAGTGAGGACCTTGGAGAGCCTGTCAACCTTAGTCTCCCCTTTTCGTCCTCAGCACTGCCTCCCCTTACCAGATAGACCCATAAAATCCCTTAGACCCTCAGTCGTGAAAATCAGCACTCTCTGAAGTAGTCTTAAGTCTAAGCATCTCCCCTGCTTCTGCCGGATGACTACAGAGGGAGCCTGTGAGTCCTTGCCATGTAGTGCTGAAGCTCCAGGCTACCTCAGCTTCCTCTGCCTGGAGTACTGCCTGGTGCCTGCAGGCTCCCTGCATATTTAGTGAACAGATCGATGAATGAAGGAAGGAATGTTTGCATGTGTGCATCAATGTGGTTTTATTATTATGTAATGAGAGATCCTCCTTGTAAAAGTAGCACTTCCTAAACACATAACACCTCACAGATTACCATTATGTGGAATTTCAGCAAAAAAAAAAAAAAAAAAAAAAAAAAAAAAAAAAAAAAAAAAAAAAAAAAAAAAAAAAAAAGGCAGTGCCCGCTACATAACCACTTTGCTTTTCTGTCGTGGTGATGGCATCACACTCAGCACACATTCTTTGAGCACTTCAATGTCCCTAGTCCTGCATTTGGGGGCCATGGTTAACAAGAGAAGGCCAAAACAGAGTCCTGGCCTCAGGCACTTCCAGTCTTGTGCAAAGACGGTAAAAATCTGTTCTGGTCTCTGAACGATGTGGCTCAGATAGACGATGGAATGAATGAGTCACTTGTGTCTCAGTGAGTGTGGAGAGTCATTTATATTTGCGTTTTCTGACATCCACAAAGCTTAGAACTGGCACATGCTTTGCCTGTAATTGGCACTCACGGAGTCTGTGCTGAGTGATTGATCAGAACCTGGCCATGGAGAAGGACAGACCGTCCGCCCACCTTCTCTCCAAGACCAGGGAAAGCTGGTGCTGGCTGGGCATGTTTTTGTGTTTGTGATTTTGTTTTGTTGTTGGGTTTTCGTTTTTGCTTTTTCCTTGTTTGTTTTTGTTGGGGACAAGTGGCTATTGCTGATTTTAACCAGTTCTCAGAGCTTTGTACGTGATCCAAACCCAAGTGTGAAAATTCCTCTTGGCAAACATCCATAACAGCCTGAGCTCAAGATCTTGGATGTTCTGATGGATTTAAAATTGTGACCGTTCCCCAAAGATTTCTACAGATTCCCCCAAACTTAATAGACTGACTTGCATTTCAAAGTACCCAATTTCTTTCCTGCAGAATTCTAAGCAGAGGCAACCTGTTCGTGTGCTTTCCCTAGAGGCCCACATGAAATGCGCATTGGCCTGTCCCTAGAAATGGCCCTGTGAGAGGAGCAGGCGATCCAGGTGGGCCCATGGCTGAGACAGACACCCCCTAGCCATGGCGTGGCTGGTTTACACAGCCAGTAGCTGAGGAAGTCCCTGCCGAGCTTTGAGACAGGTGCAGGACGGGCTTTCTTGCAGCACGTGCTGTGTCTTTGGAGGAAGAAACATTTAACCAAATCCTTTCAAGATCAGTTCACTTTTCCAAGGGGGCAGCATTTATTATTTGAATTATTCAGGGGAGGTTTATTTACCAGCACCAAAATATGAAATATGTCAACTAAATTATAATTATGTTTCTCTAAAGATATCCACTGAAATTCCTCTTTTTTTTTTTAACTTGCAAGGAGGATTCCATCCCTGTTCACTTAGAGACAGACTGTATTTTTGAACAGCAAGCCTTTGTATTTGAGTGGCAGAATGAAAAATTAATTTTCTTCAAATATATTACTGAATAGTTAACTGCATCTCAGCAACCTGGTTGTTTAATATGCTGGGGTCCTCACCTTTGCTAAGAGATACTCTTTGAAAGCCCAGGTCTGAGGACAGGAAACAGGAGTTCTGGGCTCCAGCCCAGCCACTAACAAGCTGTTTCACCTGAACACATCACTGCTGCTCTCTGGACCACGGAAAAGTGTGGCTAATCCTCTGCAATCCTCTCACCTACTCTTTTGCTGCCCGTAAATATTGTCCCCTCTGGGGGTGAAGAGAATTATGTGTGACTTCTCTGCAGTTTATCTGCCTAGTTAGGAGCTAAAGGAGAAATTAAGCATGAAAAGAAACATTTTACATCAACGTATTATCTCTTTTCATTCCTCCTGCCAACCCGCTTACTTCCCCCACCAAGTCCCTAAGGAGTTGAGAGCCGTATTGAGAAGTGTCTCTCTTTCAGCCCGTTTCTCCCTCTTTGCCTGAGACCCCTAGGACAGGTCCCTTGTCTCCTTTACACAGAATGAATCCTCACCCACATCTCCTTCTTCCCAGTCCCCTCCTTATGGTGCTCTCCTAGACCCCCAGGTCCTTTAAGCTCTCCCGTCACCTTCTCTTTGGAAAGACCGTTTAGCACTTGGTACCCTGGATTTGATCCCCTTGTGGCTGAAAGGCTGCATGCCCAGTAACAGAGCAGCAGCCTCGGGAGGACAGGTGGGGCTTTGCAGAACATGATCTGTGCTCACCCATCTATCCGTCCGTGCTTTCATTGGTGCGATCGGCATTTATCTCAAACCTATCGCATACCTGGAGGTATGGGAACGCTCATTGTGCTTGTCCTCGTAGATCTCAGAGTCAAGGGCTGGGGTGACCAGTAGGACAGCCGAGCAATTGAAATGAGGCTGGTATGAATTGATTTGTGCTGTTAGTGTAAAATACACAACAGACTGCAAACAGTACAAAAAACAGAATGTAAAACATCTTAATGATCTTTAATATTGATTCTATGTTGAGATGATATATTAAATTACAGTATTAACATTAATTTCACCTGCTTCTTTTTACTTTTTTAATGTGAAATTACACGTGTGCCTTGAGTGTGTAAGGGATCAGGGGCCGGGATGGACAGGGGATGCTGCAGGCTGGTGCAGTCCACGTGGTCCCGACGGTGCAGTGAGGAACACTGTGGGGAGGAGGGGTCTTCCTGGACTGAGTCGGGGGAAGGCAGAGGGTTCAGGCCAAGAACAATGTAAGTAACTTGAGGCCATGAGTTGAGGAATGAGTACCAGTCGTAATGCCTACCCTTCTGTAGCACTCACTGTGTAAGGCAGTGTTCTGAGTGTTTTACACGCATGAACTCAGTTAAGCTTCACAACCCCGTGAGGTAGTTAGTGCTGTTATTACTTCCATTTTATAGATGATGGAACTGAGGGACAGAGAGGAAATGTGACTTGCCTGAGGTCACACAGCCAGGAAATGATCAAATCGGAATTTGAACTTGAGAGGTCCGGCTCCAGAACCTCAGCATGGGCTTCACAGTAGCCCCTCCCCAGGGTTGTAACAGGCGTCTCCACAGGTCTGGGGCAGATCAGAGCCCAGTGTGAGGGGTCAGGGTGTACTGGCAGCAGCAGGTGTGGGGGAGGNACCTCAGCATGGGCTTCACAGTAGCCCCTCCCCAGGGTTGTAACAGGCGTCTCCACAGGTCAGGGGCAGATCAGAGCCCAGTGTGAGGGGTCAGGGTGTACTGGCAGCAGCAGGTGTGGGAGAGGACACCTGCTCTTCCAGGTCCTCTGCCCCACACTACAAATGTCCCTCCCCCCTCATCCTCCAGCCACAGGGCTGCTGCCTCTGCTGTTCCCTCTGACTGGAATGCTCTTTCCCCCACTGGGCCATTCACCCTCCTCCTTTCTCCACCCTCACCTCCTGATCTCCATAACTAGGTCAAGTCCCCCTATTACAGGCTCATATGGACCTTGTACCTCCACTCATTGGATTTCTGTGGACGTAATGTTATACTTATTTATGTGAGTACTTTATTTTCTGTATATCCCCCAAGGGAAGGAACTGTGTCCATTTTTGCTCACTTTATATACTCAGCACCTAGCATAATGCATGACCTGTAATTGGTACCAATAAATATCTATTGAATAAATGATCAAATCTTCCTGCAAGATAGGCATTCTACCTACTTTACAGGTGAAGAAACTGGCACTCAGCAAGTTTTGGGGCAGATCAGAGCCCAGTGTGAGGGGTCAGGGTGTACTGGCAGCAGCAGGTGCGGGAGAGGACACCTGCTCTTCCAGGTCCTCTGCCCCACACTACAAATGTCCCTCCACCCTCATCCTCCAGCCACAGGGCTGCTGCCTCTGCTGTTCCCTCTGACTGGAATGCTCTTTCCCCCACTGGGCCATTCACCCTCCTCCTTTCTCCACCCTCACCTCCTGATCTCCATAACTAGGTCAAGTCCCCCTATTACAGGCTCATATGGACCTTGTACCTCCACTCATTGGATTTCTGTGGACGTAATGTTATACTTATTTATGTGAGTACTTTATTTTCTGTATATCCCCCAAGGGAAGGAACTGTGTCCATTTTTGCTCACTTTATATACTCAGCACCTAGCATAATGCATGACCTGTAATTGGTACCAATAAATATCTATTGAATAAATGATCAAATCTTCCTGCAAGATAGGCATTCTACCTACTTTACAGGTGAAGAAACTGGCACTCAGCAAGTTTGAGAAACTTGCCCCAGGTCCCCGTTGCAGGTTAAGTGGACAGAGCTGCAGTTTCCCCTGAGCTGACTCATTTTGAAGCCACCTCCTCTCAGGGGAATACAAGGAGGTGCTAGTCCCCCAGGACATGCATCAAAGCCAGGGCTGGTGAGAAGACCATGCGTCAGCTCCTCCCCAGCCAGGGTCTTATTGGGACTCACCCATTTCTGAAGACCTGTACCCTCCTTCCTTCTACCCATGAGACTCTCATCTTCTGTCCAAAACCCTCCAAGTCTGTCGGACAGTTCTCAACCATTTTTCTTAGACAGACAGGGCTGATGTGTTTTCTAGAATTCCCAGGATTTGGCACAGATATGGCTTAATCAGCCCCAGTTTCCAAGCTAGACCCTCATGTGTCCCTTTTCTAGAGGAACTATTTTCAGTGTCTCTGGCTCTTACTGTAATCACTTGTTCATTCATTCAGCCAGTCTGTCCGTAAACACTAATTACTGAGGGGCTGTCATATCCCTTACACTGCATCTTGAGCTCAGTCTTTTGCAGGAGGGAGTAGAACTCACATGATTAGACTCCAGCCACCTCACCCCCATTGTAAAATGACTCACTTTCAGTACAATTCCTGTTTGGAGGCGAGCAGTGTGCTCGGTCTTTATGCAGTTGATGGTGCTCAGGGAAGGAGCACATGAGAAATATTCCCTTTCCTAATTGTCAAATTTAAGACATGTGCTCCCTGGCCTGTTAAAATATTAAACTCACTTGGTACATGGGCGCTTACAACCTCCAACAGGACGGCTGTGCCTCTGCGCCTCCGAACCTGTGCCCCAGGGCCTTGCCAGATGTCAGCTGGTTCAGGAAATTCATGAGGAAGATATTCCCAGATGAATTCCATGGCACGTCCTGAAAGCAAAAACCAGAGAGGAGGAAAAAAGCATGGTGGGCTTAAGAGAGGCTTTTCTTCTTTGGGGGGTGAGGATCCTTATGCTCAAGAGGAGAAGCAGACAAATATGTGCACAGAGGCAGGGAAGCCCCCTGATGGGGGCGGGAGGAATGGGGGGAGGGGGGAGACTATGGCATTCGCTGGAAAGTGGGAATGCACTGGCAGGAATCTTTCTGTTTTGTTCTCTGTCACATTCCCAGTGCCTGGGAAGTGCCAGGGACATAGCAGGCACTCAATAAATATGAGTTCAATAAATTGAACAAATTTCACAGCATGCGTTTTCTGGGATTTTTTTTGTTCCGGGTGATATTCATAGGTGCCAAAATAAATAAGATCCCAAAATTTGATAAACAGCCTACTCTGAGTCCCCTCATCGTCCCCCTCTCCTGCATATGAAATTGTTCCGGGTGATATTCATAGGTGCCAAAATAAATAAGATCCAAAAATTTGATAAACAGCCTACTCTGAGTCCCCTCATCGTCCCCCTCTCCTGCATATGAAATTCCCTGAGGCAGAGGTTCTGGAACTTAGCCACACCAAAACCACCTGCAGGGCTCGCTGAAACACAGACTGCCAAGGCCGACCCCTGCAGTTTCTGATTCAATGGGTTTGGGGTGGGGCCAAGGAATTTGTATTTCTAACAAGTTCCCAGGAGATGCTGATGCACTGGTCCAGGGACCACACTTTGAGAATCACTGCTCTTAGGAATCCTGCTGAAAGAAACCTGTTGAACTGTGTTAAATGAGGCTTTTCCAAAACATTTTTGATCCTGGACCCTTTTGTTTGTGCTACCTGTTATCTTGCAAGACAGTGTTTTACAGGATCTCAGTTGGGAAAGGAAATCTGAAAAGGTTGCGGAGAGCATGTTTCTGAGTGGTAGAGAGTGAGGGGTCTCACGTCCCCTGGCTGGTCCCATTCTCTGGCTCCTGCATCGACACGGCCAATGCTACCTCTGTGGGGCTCTACAGAATTTGCAGATCAGCCCCAAGCCGGGTGCAGGGAAAGAATAAGAATTAGACTCAGATATTTTGAATTAGATAAGAGTCTAATTGAAATGGACTTTTTAATACATGAAAATGGTGACTGGAAACACTAAGGGGTCTACCATAGTGTTATCCGAGGTGAGGAAGGGAGATCTGATTGACACCATCAAGGGCAGCGGTGAGAAAGAATAATTGCCAGCTAATTACACAGGCAGAAATCAGAGCAAGGTGCCAGGCACATCACCAGCACATCGCAAAGGTGGGTTTTCTGCCCCGTGGTTGAGTTTAAATCTGGGTGCTGAGCAGTTCATGACTTATACCCTCTAAGCACAAATTTCAAGGACAGCTTTTCAGGGTTGTTTTAGGGACTTGCCCAAATGTTACTCGCCCAGATTTCAGATGGGGTGGTCTCTGTGACACAGGCCACCTTTCGTGTTTCCAGCTCCCCTGCACGCCACCCCGAGTCAGCAGTCACTTCTTGACAGGAGATGCACTGGGTGCTTTCTGAGCTGTCATGGTCAACTTCCACTGAAAACACATGTACCTCTCCCTGCCAGTTCGGAAGTGCAGGTGGCCTCCTGGGAGGATCTTAAATAGATTTGCAAATAGGAACAGCATCTTTGCCTTGGCACAAGGGTGGTCTTGGCACTGACCAAAACCTCATCTTTCTAATGTGCCCAAACAGGGGCCTGAGGCGAAATGGTCTTGCAAATTCGCAGTGAGAATCCAGTTTGCATGCTTTGGTCCTCCTGGTTAAATAGCGCTACATTTCATGAAATGAAACTCAGTCTTGAACTGCCCGTCAAGTAGGTTCTGGGGACCAGGGGCTTATGTAGCTCTGTTATCCTCTAATGTCCTCTGAGTTTGCACATGATAAGGCTGTTGAAGTAAAGAATGGCTTTCTAGAAGACAAAGCACTAAAATAAAGTAGCCCTCTCCTTAGCAGGAATGCATACCAGGTCCTCCAGAGCCCAGCCTCACCTCTGGCCATATGCGTCTTTCAGGGTGTTTGTTGGAATTGATCAATATCTTTTAACTTTCCTTATCAAATTTTTCATTTTGCTGTAATCCCATCTATCTTCTGATTCACTAATTCTGTTGTTAGCTTTCCCATCCATGTTAACCCTATTTGAAATTTATTTTTATTTCAGATAAAAGACCACTGTGTCTTTTATTTCTGGAGTTTTTATTTGGTTCTTTTTCAAATTGGCCTATCCCCATTTCCTTTCTAATTGCTCCATTTTCGTGGTTCCTGTTATGTGAGTTTGATCAATTTTTGTGTCTGCTTTTTCTCACACAAGCAGAGGATAGTTTCCTCTTTGTTTTGTGACTTTTTTCTCTGAGCTCACCTCTGATAGGAATTGTCTTGCACATGCCCTAAGTGTGAACACGTTTCTGTTGAGAGGTTTTGAGTTTGTCTTTGCTAGGGGCCCTAAAGACTTCACAGCTGCATTTTTAAGTTGGTTTCTGTGTTCAGCATAGTCACACCCTGTGGGCCATGTGCATCTGGACCTGATGCCCATGCATGGAGCGAGCCTGGGGTCTAAATTCCCAGAGGTGACTCTTTCCAGACTTCCAACCTGCATCCTGGACCCGCAGCAGTGTTTGTTCCAGGTCACAAGCTTCAGATAGTCCTTTTGCAGCTGCAGGCTTTAAGTATACATCTCTGCTCGAGTTTTCTTTCATGCAGAGGACCTAGGTCTCTGTTCCTCTTCTCTCATGGGCTTTGAAACTCCAGCCGATGGGGTGGGCTGCAGCCCCACCATGGCCATTCAGTTTCAACTTCCAGGTGCAGCTTTGGGTCTTTGTTTATGAAACCTGAAGAGTTCTCTCCCTAGCTTTCTTATCTATGTTCTCTTCTGTTATTGTTGTTGTTCTATTTTATCCAGCATCTCAATGCATTTAGAAAAGGAAAGGGGTCCCCTATCTGATCAGGCTGAAAATATGTGCTGAGCACTGCATGTGCCTTAGCCCTGTTCATACAGCAGTCCTATGAGTAAACACAATTATTATCCTCACTTCACAGATGAGGCAGCCAAGGATTAGAAATATTATATCCCCAAAGTCCAGAACATGATTCCCCAGAAATTCACGAAGCAGGTGTAATACTCCCATTACCTAAAGGTGCAGCCTGCACTGGCTCGTGCCCTGTCCTTTTCCTTCTGTGGCTGCCTCTAGCCCCAGGGCAGCCGTTCACTAGCATGCTGCTCACTCTGTTCGACCCACACTTACACCGAAGCTCTCTCAACATTCCCTACTACAAACGGTCCCCTCCCCTGCTCAAATCCTTCCCACCTTCAACACAGCCTGTGTTGAAGCACATTTTCTCAAGGCTGCCTCTAGCCCCAGGGCAGCCGGTCACTAGCATGCTGCTCACTCTGTTCGACCCACACTTACACCGAAGCTCTCTCAACATTCCCTACTACAAACGGTTCCCTCCCCTGCTCAAATCCTTCCCACCTTCAACACAGCCTGTGTTGAAGCACATTTTCTCAATCAGTCACCCCTCCATCCACCTCTTTGCCCTCTCTAGTATATATTGTAAGTGCTGAGTAGGAATGAGGGGAAAGAGGGAAAATGGACATGACAGAGCATCAGCAGAACTGGGCAGTAAAGTGAGTGGAGGAGGGAAAGAGTCGGGGAAGTCAAAAGCAAGGTCTGGTGTTCTGGCTTGGATGACAGCTCACACCAGGGAGCATTTGCCAAGTCAGGGATTACAGGAGAGGGAGCAGGCTAGGCTGGAGCATGGGGGTGTGGAGTTCAGTTTTGGACACAATGAGTTTGAAATGCCTATAGAACATCCAAGTGGGACCATTCAGGGACAAGCTGACATGCAAGTCCTCTGCTCAAGATCCTGACTCGGCAGTGAGTACGTGGAGCTGAGCCACTGCGCAGTGCAAAGACAGGAGGCAAGCATGGGCCCAGGGCCGGCTGTTGCCTCTCACTCCCAATATTACTCCTTTCCCTTTATGTTCTAAAGACACCTAGGGAAGAATGGGTCCTCTTGCTTTACAGGGTTGCAGAGAGGATTAAATCATACAAGGAGAAATGGAAAAGCATGTTCCAAGATTGATTGTCGTTATGATCACCATCCCCTCCAGAAACCTGCAGCCCTCTGGCTGCCTACAGAATCAAAGCAGTGCAAGCCCTCAGCTGTCAGCCCAACTCTACCCCTGCAGCCCCATCTCACACTCTTCAGCTTCCTCAAACGCAGCCTGACCTGCCCCACAAGCTCTGTGTCTTTGCTCCTTCCCATTCTCCCAGTGTTTCAGACATCCCCATCCTCCCCTGCAGGGTTAACCTCGTACCATGCACAAATCTGTGCTGGGCTGGAATCCCAATCAATCCCATGACTGGACCAGCAACTCCATAATGGCAGGTGCTTTCTTTTGTTCACAAAGTAGGATATGCATTTAGCAAATGTCTGCAGGAGTGAGTGAACGAGTGAATGAGTAAATCACCGTATGCCCCAAATTTGGTACCTTTGAAATAGAAAAGACAGATGGATGAATGAATAAAAGAATAAGGGAAGGGATTTCTGCTCCAGTTGCTGGGAATTTATTAATCACCATCTATTGCTAATGAAATTTTAACAGTCCTTCAATATCCACCCTAAATACCACCTTCCTCCAGCCAGAAAGAGTCTCTTCACTCTCTGGGATCTCACAGTGCTTTGCCACTCGTCTACAACACTTGTCTCGATTCCCATTACACTTGAGTCTTATGTACTGAATATACACACGCCCCATTAGATTGAAACTCTTGAAGGTGAAGGACATATCTCACAAGCTCTGTATCTCTTGTGGACCCTACTAGACATAGTAGCAGACACCCAGTTGTTGGTAGGTGAATGTATCTCAGCTGAATAGCTGCATTTTCAGAAATACCTGATTTACTCAGAAAACCAGGTCAGAACTTACAATCTGGCCCTTTATATGACATTGGGATCAACCTGTCAGCAGCTACACAGAGAGCATCTCACCTGATCTTTTCCTCCTCATCTCATGGGAGGCTTCCCTGGGCCCCGACTCAACCTAGAATGTCAGTCTGTTCCTAACTCAGCCCTCCTTTGGCATTGTCCCTGCTATCTTGCCTCAGCATTTGTCCCTGGGTCTCTGGTCTCTGATTTACTCACCAACTAAATAGAAGCTACACCTGCGCACCTTGGGAACACACCTGCAGGTATTCAGAGAGTGAAGTATCTTCGGCCTAGGTGAAGCCTTGGGAGTCAACTCAGGGGACATGCTTGGTGCCAGCTGGGTTCACAGAGATTCATGAACAGTCAGAAATTAAAGCTCTTCTCTCCCCCCAGGAAAGGTTATTATGCCTAATTTCCTTCTCTCTTGGCTGAACTGTGCATTGACACGTTTCTTTTTGCTGCCTCCTGGCTTGATCATTTTTCAATTATAGATTGTCCCTGCAGTTCTAGCAGAGGGTCAGTGCTGGTCTCTTCCTGATCATAGAGCCACATTTGTGAAGCCCTAATTATTTCCTTTAGCTGCAGGCATAAGCCTGGGATGAACTAAAGACTGTTGGGATGCCCAGTGGAGCTCACCAGGGCAGCTCCCGATCGTTCCTACCTCTGAGTCTTGGCACAGGCTGTTCCCCACACCCAGAATGCCCTTCCTTTGATCTTGGAGCATGTACATCTTGCCATTTTTTGTGACCCATATTAAAATGAGATAAAATGTATCCCCTTTAAATTTTTTTAGTACTCAGTGTGGCACAGGTATAATGCATAGGCCCACCCACACTCTGTAGGCAGGAGTATAAACAGGCACAACCTTTTGCCGAAAAAAAAAAAAAAATTGGCAATATGTATCAAGAGCCCTAAAAATACCTCCAACCTTTGACCCATAACTCAATTTCCAGGAATCATTCTTAAGGATATAATCAGAAATGGAAACAAATATTTATGCACAAGTAATTCATCACAACATCATTTATAATGGTGCATAATTAATACCTAATAATGGAATATTTAAGTACGTTATAGCATATTCACATTGTACAGCCATTTAAAATGAACTTTATGGAGGCATTTTAATGCTCGTGTTAAGGAAAACATGAAAATTTTCAAATTGTTATATGGTGTGATCCAGCTATCACTTTCCCATCTGCCACTGTCTATGGGGACACAATAAATAGAAAAGTCCCATTTTCCAGCAAGGTTGAAAAGCTGTTACAGGCACATACTTTGAGGTGCTGGGAGGCTTAGATACACCGATGTGAGTGGGGAATCCCCAAAAACTGAAGCTCTGTGCACGGGGTCACTCTTTTTATGGGGCACATTATGAGGGCTGCTGTTCAATGCAGCAGGTTTCAGAAGAGCTGGAGGAAAAATGCCTGGCAAAAACATAATATCGAGAGGGGTTATGCTGCTGCTGAGTTATGAAGTTATTGCACTTCTTCCCTGGAATTTTTTGTATTTTCCTACAAAAATCCTAAGTGTTGTGAAAGAAAGAAAGCCGGAGGATCACTCCCCATCCAGCTTCAGCAGATGTAGAGTGCTGTGCAGCTGAGGCTCATGGGTTCCACGTGCCGGTCACACCAGGAGGATGGCCGCCATGAGCGTGGTGATGCAGGCAGGATGGGGCACCCCTGAGTGCTGCCTGTTGGCTCTTGGGACCCTCCCTACATTCCGCAGCCACGGGGTGTGGTCAGGATCACTGCACTGACACTCTTCCCCTTGCCGCCACTCTAGACCTGACCAGAGGTTTCCAGATGCCACTGGGAACATCCCCAGGATGGGACGGGGTGTGGTCAGGATCACTGCACTGACACTCTTCCCCTCGCCGCCACTCTAGACCTGACCAGAGGTTTCCAGATGCCACTGGGAACATCCCCAGGATGGGAACCATATTCTGGGTTGCCTCTGCTGCTTCGCTACCCTTGACTGCAAATCCCAAGTCCAGGGTACATTGGCCTCCTTGGATTGGGTACTTCTTACAAACACTCTCCTTACTTCCCCACTCTCGTCAGCCCTAGACTCTGTCTTCAGGTCTTTCTTTGCACCACCCTATGCCCTGAGGTCAGACCACCCCAGTCACAGGCCCAGCCCAGGGTGGGGTCCAGGGCATGGAGCAGGAGAGTAATGCAAGCTGGGTCACGACCCCCCACTGAGTGTAACAGGACTTTGGAGCCATTTGCCTGGACCCCTCCTTCTTACCTTCCAAAGTCCCCTAAAATATTCATCAGGCTTTATCAGACTAATGGACTTCAAAAGGAGCAATTTTCTGAGACATGAGATAGGACAATATAAAAAGAACATTAAGGAAAAAATTCTTATTCCAAAATGAAAGAAAAATGATCATTTAGCATCCCTGTTGGTGTTATCTGTTCATGAGAGACAGCACATTTTCATCCAGAGGGGGATGTAGGGAGGCTCTGATGGCCTCACCTTGGGGTCACCTTTATGCAGAGCTCATCTATCTCCCCTGACATAGGTGGCAGGCATGATGGAGACAGGAGGATGCAGAGAAGAGACATTTCAGAGGTGGACTCCACAAGTGCAGAGGGATTAGAGGGAGCAGGAGTGTGAAGGAGAGAGTCCAACATGACTCCGAAGGGACTCGATCAGGACACCGGAGGGAGGGTCGCCCCATTCTTGAGTCTTGCCACCTTTTATGCTTCTTTTCTCCTTTGCAAAGACGTGCCAGTCTTGGTTCTATTTTGGATCACACTGTATGAGTTCAGTTCCTTAAGGTCAAGAATTGTGACTCTACCCTATCCCCCCAACATCTCTACCTAGCCATTGTGGTTAGGTTTCAGTTCCCAGCCCTGAGACTAGGAGTCTTGAGTGCAAAAGGTTGTGAGAGGACATGCGTGTGAGTGCTCTGCATTGAGTCCAGGCTGGTAGGACCCATTCATGGTCCTTTTCTGCCTCTCCAGGTACACCAAGGTAGGGCTGAACAATCTGCCCAGACTCAGATACCTGCCTGATGATTGGATCCTCAGGTGCTCCTCTTCTCCATGGTTTGCCCCATCATGTTTGACGACAAGCTTCTATAACCTCAATGTGCATCAACCATTATGTTCCTCGTCATAAGAAGACCTGTTGACCCAACAGTATCTTCTCCCCCTTTCATAATTAGAATAAAAGCCTGTTTGACGTTGCATTGTATACTCGATTTTAAGTGTTGCTTCTCTTGCTCTTCATTAGATTTGTGACAAAGAATGGCATTACTATGTCATCAATGTGGAGTTTCCTGTGGTTACCTTATACATGGATGGAGCAACATATGAACCATACCTGGTGACCAACGATTGGCCCATTCATCCATCGCACATAGCCATGCAGCTTACAGTCGGCGCTTGTTGGCAAGGTGAGCCTGCGTGGAACCCTTCTCCCTGGCCCGCGTATGTACAGTTGCCTTCCCACTCGAATCTCCTGCGCCCCTCATCACTTCCTCTGCTGCCACCTGTCTTCAAATCCAGAAACCCAGCCTAATCTCCTCTTTGGACACAGGAAAGCCAGCTCTCTAAGCATTAATGTTACTTTTCTGTCTCTCACTCAGACCTGCTGGCATCTTTGTTTCTGTTCCCTTAAGGGCTGGGAGGTTCTTTGAAGCAACGAGAAAGGAGAGGGGAAGGAAAATGCTCCCCAAATAAGCATAGTAGTATTTTGAGATATGACCCAAACTTGTGTTGATGGATTCTGTGAAAATTACCAAAATGTGTGAACTTGACCATTCACCATGGGGAGAGGTGGGCTATAGCATAAGAATTTGCCTTCTGAGGACCGGCTGGCTCAAGAGTGAGCTAAGAGAGACACAGGCGCTTCTGGGTTGGACAAAAAATGGGTTCTGGGCAGCTCCATACATGAGAAGATGGGAATAAGTTCATGTAGTGCTCTCAGGGTGCAGAACCCAGTAGGAGAGAAGGCATGAATGAGGCAAGGGAAGAGAAGGTGTTTTTGAGCTGAGGCCACCTATTGGATGTCTGATGTGTGTCACTTGGTAGTAAAAAGTTCATTAAACTTTTTTTTGTCTTAAAAAAACCTATTTTTATTTTTTTATTGGTTATGAATATTCATGAGATACAAAGCTGATTGTCACCCCTTGTGCCCACGATGTGAGGGCCAGATTCATACTGGCAGCATACCCATTACCACAAATTGCATTTGTAACCCGTGTCCCCCACCCAGTTATCCCCAACTTCCTTCTCCAGCCCCCCTTTCCCCCCACTCAGAACTTGGTGATAACAGTTTCTTCCATTGCAGTCTTCCCCAGGATATCAGGAAAGGAAGACTGTATCACCTGGCAAGAGTCCATGAAACTAATTAGTATAGCAAGACACTGGTTCAAAGGTTGCACAGGGATCATTAATCACTGAACACAGCTGTGCTAGAGTGATGGCACTCAGGTGTGCCTCAGTCTAACTGGACAGCACAGCCAGCCCATGGATATTATTAAACAGCCTGGAGAATGCTCATAAGAAAAAAGGGCCCTAGTTATGTCCCCACATGAACCTTACCTTGAATCTTCCCAAGAAGCCCTCAGAGCCCAGATCCCTGTCACCTCAGCCTGCAACAGAAACCTGCCCCCATCTCTGCAAGCCCAGCTATAACAACTGCTACAGAGTTACATATTTACTGCCCAGAGTGGGAAAACAGACCCGCCAAATAAAAGTGATTTTATAAGGAATTAAGATTATCTATTTGAATCAGTTAGAACAGGATAAGTTGTGCTCCAATGACAAGCAAGCCTCAGCTCTCAGTTGCTAAAATAATTCTAACTTCATATTCACTGCAAATCAATAGGGGCTCTTCTCTGCTTTATCCTTAGTCCAGGACCCAAACAGACAAAGCAGCCACATTGCTGGGTACCTAGAAAGATGGGGGGGAAGCATGGCAAATTGTGCACAAGCTCTTAAAGCTTCTACCTACAAGTTATGCCAATCATTTCTATTCACATTTTCTTGGCCAAATCAAGTCATATGGCCACACCTAACTCCAGCAAAGCAGAGAAGTGAAATATATGATGTATCCAGAAGAAAAATTGAAAATATTTTATGAACAACACTGATGAACACCACAGTCTGTCCACCTGATCAACATATATTTGTTGGACTCTCTCACATGAAAAATACACCCACCCTTCCCTAGATGGGACCACCTAAAAGTTCCATCTGTTGCTGGCTTTAAGCTCAATGCCAAAGCTCTCTGAGTGATTCTTGGTGATGTCTTCATCAGGGTGACATGCACAGGAGGCTCTATAACAGGCCAAGATGTGGCTCCACTTGATCTAGAGAACTATATACTAATAGGACAAATTACTTGCCACCACTACAACCACCATGTCCTCCATCCCAGCACACACACATATGCATGTGCACCCACAAACACACAACACTATTCAAGACCAGAATGAGGCAGAATAATCAAAAGACACTTCCATTAAGAAAGAGGAAGAATTAGAGAAATACAGCAGTCTTTGGCCCACAGCAATTCTGAAATCCCTTTAGACAGATATTGTAAGGGCTCCTGCTCTAAAGTGGGGAATATTCTTTTGGCCCTTAACTTCATTCTCTAGAAGATGTTTCCTTCCCCAGTATCCTCCTAGGCCACATCTGAAGAGGGCATTGCATCTCCATAAATAGCAATTCTAATAGTATATCTGATTATAATTTATTTAAAAGCCATTTCACAAAAATGATTTCAAACATTAAACCAAAGTATACATTTATTTTAAAAGAATGTCATAGAAAAAATGACTACTAGAGTATTCAGCAAGTTTTTCTGGCCCTCTTTTCAGAATGTTTGCTAGAACTGCTCTTCCCTGGATTAGGTGTGGTCGGGTGACTGCACTGACCAATTAAATGTGAGTGGAAATGTCATGTCATTTCCTGGTGGAAACTTTAAGAGCCAGTGTTGCAAGGTGCCCCTTTACATACATGAGCTGTTTACAGTCTTGTGAGAAAGTGTTATTGGTCAGAATTTGTAGATAAGGAAACTGAGGTTCTGAGAGGTGAAGTCACTTACCAAAGTCACCCAGACAAACCCGCCCAGTCCCAGCCTCCAGTGCTTGTGCTCTTTCACTGTGGCTCACTGCCCACTATTGTCAGACAATTATTTTGATAATGTAATTATGTGTCTGGAGAAAGGCAGGAGCTGATGTGCATTGATACAAATACTATAAACTACAAACCCTTTATCTTTTGAGACATCTGACAACCTCCTAGTAAAAAAACACGGGGACTCTGCATTCCCCTTGCAAATCTCTTGCACTATACTCTTTTAAGTGACACTCCAGGGAACAATAAAAAAAAGAGTTTAGGCTTTGGAGTTAGAAAAATTTGAGTTTGAATCAAATCCCAGCCCTGCTATTCCTAGCTGTGTGGACCTGGCAGGATACTTAACTTCCCTGAGCTTCTGTTTTCTTTTCTACAAAACAAAACAATGCCTACCTCACAGGGTTATTGTAAGGATTAAGTGTTGGGCACATGGACTATGCTTGGCATGTTTTGCTTGAATGAATGTATAAACTTTAAAACTTCATGGGGCCGGCCTGGTGGCGCACTGCTACAGTGCGCCGCTTGAGAGCATGGCGGCGCTCCCGCCGAGGGTTTGGATCCCACATACAGACCGGCCGCTCACTGGCTGAGCGAAGTGCGGGAGCAATACCGAGGGTTGCGATCCCGTTGCCAGTCATGAAAAAAAAAGACAAAAAAAGGAAAAAAAAAGAAAAACTTTAAAACTTCTGCTGGTCCCGTCTTCAACCCCCTTCTCTGTTCCTTTCACCCAAACCCAACCCTGCAAACAATCTGCAAGACCTCAGCACACTCTGGCTTCTGCAGCCCAAGCTTTCCCATGGCCCCTTGTATGCACTGACTTTTCTCCCCTTCCCCAGGATTAACCCTCATACACAGACCCTGCTGTCCCAGGTCCATTGATGGTCAGAAAGTGTCACCTCTCCCCCAGGGTGATGGAGATGCAAAGGATTACTCAAAGCCCATTTCTCTAGAGCAGTGAGAGATCCGAAATGGTTACCCCCAGGAATAATTCTTTCAAGAGAAGAAAGATCCCAGGAATAGCCCCAAATCAGGTTTTCTCTCCATTTTTATTCTCCAGGCAAGAAAGTTACAGAAAAAGAACATAGCTGGTTACAGAAAGAACAATGAGATAATCATTGCACTTTCCCATCATAAGGTTTAGCTGCACCAAGGACATCTGCCCTAATAGCAAGCATTTTTGCTGTGTTACAATTCTTTATCTACAACAGGGACTTTAGCCCAGGGAAAGTTTCCTGTCTTTCCCAAGCTTAATATTTCTATGTGTTAGGCCCTGTGAAATATATTTGCTTTATTCCACTTTATTAATGTTAACATCCTCCACAAGAAAGAAGGTCAGTGAAGCTAGAGAATAGAAAGTCAGAAGAAAAGTATTGGAAGAGGGAGCTTGAGATGCAGGCAGGAACCTGACTGTGCAGTCTTTTGAGCCATGGAGAAGATGTGGGCTTTTTCTCTAAAGGAAGAAATCTCACTGATGAATTTTCAGCAGAGGAAAAAGTCCCTAGAATCTTTAAAATTGGGCTTTATAGGATGAATAAGAGTTCACTAGGAAAGCAAGGGAGACAACAGTGTGTGCTCTGACAGGAAGTGTGGCATAGGCATGCTCAGGAGTCCCTATCACTGGAATGTACATGGAACAGAACACATGGAGGAGGGACTGAAAGAAGAGATGAGGCCAAACCCTGGGACACCATCTGCCTCAGCAAGGAGCTTGGATCCCCATGAATACTTAGATCCTCCTAGGAACCACATTTTTGTCTTGGATGCACACGTCAAAGATCTTCCAGTAGGACACAGTGCTGTGAAATTACGGCCTGCAATGCAGCCCTTATCTCTGCATGTTTCTAAGCCTTCTGAAGTCCACTGATATTCATAGTATAAGCCCTCTGCATGAACCTCTTAATTGCCTTTGGGCCTGCAATTGTGGGGAGTTTCTCAGTTGCTTTTGAGGTTGGCAAGGGAACGAGTTCCCGTTTGTGGAATTTCTAATTGGGTTTAAGGATGGAAATAGAAAATGACTTGATTGCAGCTGCTAGTTGGTGTCTCTTGGGAACTGGCCCCAGCACTGCTGGAGCCCCAATTAGCCTGCTGTGTCCTGGTAGCGAATCTGAAAGCCAAAGTAATCAGTGGAACTTCATTTCCATTGGTATTTTTTCCAGTAATTAAAAAAAAAAAAACGAGACTTCATTTACACGTAAGAAAATGTTGCCAGTAAAGCTAGAGCATGTAGTGTCCTGTAATCATAGGGAAAGGCTCCCGGAGTCAGGATGGACCTTGCACCATGAAACAGTTCTCGTTCCTGTGTGTGGCTGATGCCACTGCCTCACTGTCACTTCTGTGCTCAGGTGGCATGGTACCCCCAGGGTGCAGTCAGACTCTCTCAGACACCGCTTCCCTTCCATAAATACCAGGTTCCTTGTTTCTCTGTGGGTCACCACAGGGGGAAGATCATTTAAAAGACTAAATTCACCCTTTTCCTTCAACTTCCTACTCATCCCATTTCTAAGAACAAAAATCCGAGTTCTACTCATAAATAATAAAAATTGTAAACTCATATATCCACTTTCTCCCTGGACCTCTAAACTGGGCCTCACCACCCAAGCCCTGTGCCCTGCTGTGCAAAGAGGTGAGTCAGAAAGACCGTCAACAATGCCAGGCCAGTGCTTTAGGGAGCCCCGGGGTTTCCGGGAGATGCCACAGCATGTGGTACTCCAGGCACCTCTCCCCGCTCTACCACCAGAGCAGCTCTGCTTCACCTATTTTGTTAGATGTCTGGGCAGGAGTTCTGTTAATGAAATGGCTAAACATGTTTGAAGAAGCACGGTTCTAGGCACTAGCCACTATCCTGCTCCTTGCCTGATCCACACCTATTCTTGGTAGACCTCATCACAGGGCTCCCTACCTGTGGTTCTATCTCCTGTGACCACCTCACCCCTGTCTCTGCCAGGGCACTCTCCTCCCATGTTCTGACCTCAGCCTTCCTAGAGTGCCAGCCTTGCCTACTCCTGGTGTGACACCGCTGGTCTTGGATGAGGAAGGCTTTCTACCCTGGCTCTTGGTCTTACTGAGTTCTACCTTCTACTTAATGAGTAAGGCAGCAGGAGGTAGAGAAGCAAATGTTTTGAAAAATTAGAACCTGTTAAGGGACAGATACAGAACCCTTATTGTGGCTTTTGGGAGGATCCAAGGCAAAGAATAGGAATGGTCAAAAAGAGATAAAGAGGCAGAAACAATCCCTAAGAGTAATCAATAGCGTATCATCTTTGGATATAGGGGAATTGGAGCCACATGTGGTCCTGAGATCTGTTGCACATTTTCAGGTCCTTTTTCTGCTAGACACTAACATTAGCACAGAGACCTGGAGTCCATGCCTTCACTTAATAAGCCTGATCTAATTTAATACAAATTTCTCTTAATAAAGTCTGTGCTGAAATTATCCTGCATCCCTAGGGTCTCCGCCACCAGTAGAAAGAGGCACGTACTAGCACAGTCTACCTTACATTCAGGTGGCATTTCCCAAGGAGGGCTTCATGAAGCTCCAGTCCCACAGGATGCACCCTCCACAAGAAGAACAAGGTCAAGTCGGAGAAACAGCATAAACCATACTGATGCCACCACATTAGACAGTCACAATGCATATTAGCTTACTGAAAGCTCTCAAAAACACTGCAGTAAAGCATCCTGTTCGACATTACTTAACCCATGTTTTCATATTTCATCATGGACTTACTCCATGAGATTCCATGGTACTGAGGTACCCTTTCAGAAACATCCCATTGGAGTTATCAGCGCAGGTCTTCATCCCCTACTTGGTTGAGAGTTTGCAGAGGGCAAGGGCTGTCTACTCTACAGGTCCTCAGCTCCTCCACCTTTCCCAACTCTAGGACCTAGAAAAAAATGATAATTAATGTTTGATAAATGACATTCTATTTTTGAGGCTTTTTGACAAAGATGTATGGCTCACCATCTGACACACACACATAGATGATGAACAGGGTGTCTCTTAGCTTGTCTATATTAAAAATTAAAAGATCGTTCTAGGCCCTGGAGTCAATTTGACACGTGGGCGCATTTGGCTTGAAAATCATGCAGATGAAATTAGACTTAAAGTTCAACGATTCATAACTGAGCTCTAATTCTAACTTGGTTTCTTATTCTGAAGATTGTATTAATTAGAAAATTTGACTATAGTCTAAAAGCAAAAACTATCATTTTAGCATCTCTGAGAGAAACATGGGGGGTGTTGGGGTCTCTGATGCCTGTGCCACTGTGACTAGCTTCCATGCTGGAGTTGTTGGTATGCAGCAGGCTCCGTGCAGAGCATCTTACCTGTGCTCTCCTGCAGTCATCACAACAACCTGATGGCGTAGGTGTTAGTATAATCCCCATCTTGCTGGTGAGGAAACTGGGACTTAGAAAAGAGAAGTACCTTGATGAGAGTCACACGAAGTCTGGATTAGAATCCAGGTCTGGGGCTCCAGAGCCTTCACCTTTAAGTACACTACTGGGCCACCACAGCCAAGTAGGGAAGACCAGAGGATTCTGGAATCTGGGGTCAAATTGTTTACCCAAATTCCCTTGGCATTTTCCCATAGATTGGACAGAGTCAAGCTAAAGCCCGAAAACAACTACAAGCCCATCAGGTATCATGATTTAGTGAGGAAAGGCTGAATCTGGAGTCAGTAGAGGAGAACTCAAAACCACTCCTGTTACTGCTTATCTGCTCTAGGTCTTTGAAGACAATATATTTCTCTCTCAGGCCCTCAGTTCCTCCATCTGGAGAATGAAGATCATATTCTGGATGATGGATTCATGGTAACTGCGTGAATTCAGGTTTCCAACCCCAGAGAGCTGACTTTTGGGGTCATCCCTAAGTAGTATTTTCTGCTCACTGTAGTGCCATATAAATGTTGGCTGGAAAGCCTAGGGAGGGGGATGCATAAAAATGTAAGGGTGAGAAAGCCAGGGTGTGTCATGGCCAGCCGTGAAGACAGACTCATACAGAAGCGTGAGCATGCCCTGGGGTTGTCTGGACAGTTTTAAAGTTGCAGCTTATGGAGGTCTATTACACACTTCACTTAATCTTTGCGTTCCATGGGTGTCTCCATCACTGAAATAAGGAAATGAGAGAAAGCAAGATTTCAGATGGTCTCATCATTTGCATTGCTCAAAGCTGATAGCTGACCATCCATGAAATTGTGTTCATCCAGGGGCGTCGCCATCAACCAGCCATGCACAGAGCAGCATCCAACTCAAGCAGGAGGGAGCGTGGCCCCCACTCCTTTCCATGTGTTTCTCAGACTAAATAGCTGTGAGAATGACAGCAGGGAAGACCAGCAGCATCCTGAACACACTTTGCAAGGAGGAGGACACTTAGTACATTCACACTTTTACCTCCAAATATTCTTAGAGAAAAGTGGACATTACTGATTCAAAAGCTATATTTACAGTGAGTGAGCCCCACCTCTCAGATAAAATAAATCAGGCAGGGGGGAGGTTGAGGGGTTGATAAGCAGCTTTTATTCCCAATGAAAGCTCTGGCTCAGAATAAGACAGGCTACATCAAATCATGTTTGCCAAATACTAGGGTTTCTCAAGACAACTGTGCTTTCCAGCAAACTTGACACCAATGGCTGCCGAAGCCATTCCATGTCCACAGCTCCCAGTATAATTGGACGGTCTCCTCCAAAATTGTGTCAGCCCAGCCAGACCCCCTCCAAGAAATCCTCCCTGAACCTTCCCAGCCGCATCTCATCGTATGGCGTGCAGGGAAAGGCTTGGGAACAAGCACAATCCATGTTTGAATCTTGGCTTCGCTGATTACTGGCTGTGTGTCCCTAGGCAAGTTATCATACTTTGAAAACCTCATATGTAAAGATAGTCATAAGTACAGTAGGTAAGAATCTCAGTTCACAAAGAAAAACATGTTTTCCCCACACCCATCTTTGTTTCCTTCCAAGCCCCCATTCCATCTTAAAGGGGGAGATTTAACCTCCGCAAACATGGAATTCTCCCATTTCTGTAGGGTGCTGGCTGACGGTGGGGGGATTTATATAGTGCTAGGGTGTTGAGGGACGCCTCCAGGTGCATTTCCACACAGGTGTCCACAGAAAAGGCGCTCACCTCATTGGCTCTTCAGTCACTAATGGTCCTTCATGACTGGCAGCTAGCTTGGTATTTCCTTGTCTTACTTAGGGGTGCATGAATATTTCCAATGATTCTCATTCGCTCTCTGTAAGTCCATCTGTGGCCCATTCCCTATTGGCATCATGCACCCCTGCCAGGGCTCAGCCCCGGAAGCAGCTCCAGGTGCCTTCACTCTGTGACTCAGATGTCTTGTCCCCTCCACCACCTCCTTGCCACCCCCACCTCCACCCCCATGTCTGTCTGGGATATCACTTCTGATCTGAAGGCAAGCCAGATTATCTTCCTCTACTTTTCCCCAGATGTTGACCCATACCCAGACCTCCCCACCGCCAAGGGCTTAGGCTTCTGGAAACCACAGTAGGGAAGAGATTCAGCTTCCGGCCCTTCTCTCTTCTCCCTACCGTCACCCTCCTTGTGGCAATGAGTGCAAAGCCAGAGATGTGTTTAAATGGAAGCAAGAGGGGAGAAATACCCAGGAAAAAAAAAGAACAGAGGCTGTCAAAAATACCATTCCACCACTAAGGATTAAATAAAACATCATATGAAAGAACTTGCCATGTTTCAAGGACTTAATAAATGACGTCTTTTTCTTTCCCCCTTCTAACCTGTCGGTCACACTGCCTACATCATTTGTTTGGAAATTAATCATGCACTGCCTTAGAACATCTTCTATACTGGAAATTTACTCTGACATTTTTATTTGACTTTCCCAGTGTCTATACTTTAGTCTCCCAACTAAATGTAAGCTCCTGAAGAGTGTGACCCACATCTTATAATTAACCAAATCTAACGGAAGGCTAGGCATACCAGCAAATGCTTTAAAACTGGGTGCATTTCTGGCCTCAGGAATCCAAACTCATGTTTGCAAACATTTAAAGAAGGTTCTCTGTGGAAGAAACTGGGTTATGTTTTTTTTTCTTAATATGAT
Organism: Galeopterus variegatus; assembly: GCF_000696425.1. NCBI lineage: Eukaryota > Metazoa > Chordata > Mammalia > Dermoptera > Cynocephalidae > Galeopterus > Galeopterus variegatus. The sequence goes on from NW_007729676.1 coordinate 142,103, forward strand.
TCACAACCATTCTTATGTCTGAATATTAACAGAGGAGCCATGTGGTCTATGCAGACACCCTACATATTAAAAAGAGAGATTTTCAATGTATCTATTATTTTTTAAAATCCTGTATCACAGCTTCCCCAAGTGTAAATATATCTCAAACTTCATGCTGACCTCCTATTGAAAAATGCTAATTGAATCGATTTCCTGGAGCTTCACACTAGTAAATAGAGTACATCAGAGATCTGGGATTTATGAGTTAAAAATATAGAACATAAATGTGTTTTGCTGAGAGAAAATAGTATGTAGGACACTGTCCTAGCATCGGAGAGAGTCACAAAGTGTGGCCTTTGAGGACGCAGCTGCTGAGTGAGAAGTTGAGGAGGGCTGGACGATGGATCACGATGGGCCTCCTCCCAGCCTCGTCTGAACTGGGCTGACCGGCACCAGCAGGACACCCTGGGTGGTCCTGTGCGTGGACGGATGTGCGCACACTGAGGACACACTGCAGCACACTTACTGGTGTGGCCTTAGGCCCCTCACTTCTGTCTAAGCCTAAGTTTGCTCACCTGTAACTACAGAATGAATACCCATATCTTCCAGGCATTTTATGAAGACTCAATGAAGTGATGTACATTGAGGACTTCGCGTCATGTTGGGGATGTATTTCATGCCCAGTAAATGAGAGTTGTTGGCTCTGCTGCTCCAAACAGGAAGACAAGGGAGGGAAGAGATGACCATCTGGGTGCCATGGAGAGTAGCAGCTCCACCATTCATGCCCAGGCTCACACGCTCCTTCCTGCAGGTCCAGGAAGATATTCTTTTGCTAGGGCAGGAACATGCTAATGGCTTGGAAGAGCACTTTATCCATGGAGGTTGGAGGATCTAGATCAGAAGGCCCCAAATTGGCTTCCCTATAGCCATGGGCTATTTAAGGTCATTCCTTGAACCAAATCTGTTTAGAGTTCCATGTGAACTGAGAACTTCAAAAGAGACTTCTTTCATTTCTAAAGTAAAGATGCTCTGGGTGGCAAGTAACACCATGAGTGAAAATGGCTTTAACCATAGAGGTGGATCAGTGGCTCACAGATGAGACGTTCCGAGGCAGGGCGGTGAGGGGGTCTGCTCGGGACTCACTCAGCCTGCAGTGGCTCTCCTGGCTCGGCCTCCTCTGGGCTCTGCCTTCGTTGTCCCTGTGTGCTGGTGAGCTGGCTGCAACAGCCCGTGGCCTTCCATCTCCTCTTAACCATCCCCAGGGAAAGAGAGCAAGAGTTGGTTGAAAACTTTCTGGAAAGAAAATGGAGGCATTTTTTGCATAAATTTCCCATCAACATTTCTCATGATACTGGCTTAAATTGGTCTCTTGGTTATTCCTGGGTCAATCCCTGTGGCTTACTGAATGCCAAGGTGCTGATTGGCTTCATCTTGGTACTGGGTCCCAGGCCCATCTCTGATTCAATCGCTGAAGCAGTAGGGATGACAGTTTCTTAAATTATCTTAAATTAAACAAAGTGCATTCCTGGAGCTGGAGTCAACCCCCTCCAAACCTCAGGGCTGCCTTTGCAAGAGCGAAGGCATGAGACAGTTGTTGGAGAGACAGCCANATGTTTGCAAACATTTAAAGAAGGTTCTCTGTGGAAGAAACTGGGTTATGTTTTTTTTTCTTAATATGATTCACAACCATTCTTATGTCTGAATATTAACAGAGGAGCCATGTGGTCTATGCAGACACCCTACATATTAAAAAGAGAGATTTTCAATGTATCTATTATTTTTTAAAATCCTGTATCACAGCTTCCCCAAGTGTAAATATATCTCAAACTTCATGCTGACCTCCTATTGAAAAATGCTAATTGAATCGATTTCCTGGAGCTTCACACTAGTAAATAGAGTACATCAGAGATCTGGGATTTATGAGTTAAAAATATAGAACATAAATGTGTTTTGCTGAGAGAAAATAGTATGTAGGACACTGTCCTAGCATCGGAGAGAGTCACAAAGTGTGGCCTTTGAGGATGCAGCTGCTGAGTGAGAAGTTGAGGAGGGCTGGACGATGGATCACGATGGGCCTCCTCCCAGCCTCGTCTGAACTGGGCTGACCGGCACCAGCAGGACACCCTGGGTGGTCCTGTGCGTGGACGGATGTGCGCACACTGAGGACACACTGCAGCACACTTACTGGTGTGGCCTTAGGCCCCTCACTTCTGTCTAAGCCTAAGTTTGCTCACCTGTAACTACAGAATGAATACCCATATCTTCCAGGCATTTTATGAAGACTCAATGAAGTGATGTACATTGAGGACTTCGCGTCATGTTGGGGATGTATTTCATGCCCAGTAAATGAGAGTTGTTGGCTCTGCTGCTCCAAACAGGAAGACAAGGGAGGGAAGAGATGACCATCTGGGTGCCATGGAGAGTAGCAGCTCCACCATTCATGCCCAGGCTCACACGCTCCTTCCTGCAGGTCCAGGAAGATATTCTTTTGCTAGGGCAGGAACATGCTAATGGCTTGGAAGAGCACTTTATCCATGGAGGTTGGAGGATCTAGATCAGAAGGCCCCAAATTGGCTTCCCTATAGCCATGGGCTATTTAAGGTCATTCCTTGAACCAAATCTGTTTAGAGTTCCATGTGAACTGAGCACTTCAAAAGAGACTTCTTTCATTTCTAAAGTAAAGATGCTCTGGGTGGCAAGTAACACCATGAGTGAAAATGGCTTTAACCATAGAGGTGGATCAGTGGCTCACAGATGAGACGTTCCGAGGCAGGGCGGTGAGGGGGTCTGCTCGGGACTCACTCAGCCTGCAGTGGCTCTCCTGGCTCGGCCTCCTCTGGGCTCTGCCTTCGTTGTCCCTGTGTGCTGGTGAGCTGGCTGCAACAGCCCGTGGCCTTCCATCTCCTCTTAACCATCCCCAGGGAAAGAGAGCAAGAGTTGGTTGAAAACTTTCTGGAAAGAAAATGGAGGCATTTTTTGCATAAATTTCCCATCAACATTTCTCATGATACTGGCTTAAATTGGTCTCTTGGTTATTCCTGGGTCAATCCCTGTGGCTTACTGAATGCCAAGGTGCTGATTGGCTTCATCTTGGTACTGGGTCCCAGGCCCATCTCTGATTCAATCGCTGAAGCAGTAGGGATGACAGTTTCTTAAATTATCTTAAATTAAACAAAGTGCATTCCTGGAGCTGGAGTCAACCCCCTAATGCCAAGGTGCTGATTGGCTTCATCTTGGTACTGGGTCCCAGGCCCATCTCTGATTCAATTGCTGAAGCAGTAGGGATGACAGTTTCTTAAATTATCTTAAATTAAACAAAGTGCATTCCTGGAGCTGGAGTCAACCCCCCCAAACCTCAGGGCTGCCTTTGCAAGAGCGAAGGCATGAGACAGTTGTTGGAGAGACAGCCACAGTGCCCATTACTCTGCTGGTGTTCAACTCACCATCTCCTCCAATTCAGTAGCCAATTATAAAGTGTCTGCTGTGTGCCAGGCAGGGTGCAGGATGCCAGAGGACACAGAAGCCCAGTGTTGTTGAGAGGAATAAATGAGCTGACTTACGCAAAAGGCCTGGCACAGCGTTCAGCCCCTAATACTCGCTCAGAATTGTCTTCACTAACGTAAATAATGCATGAGTGATCCCTTCTATCCAGGAGAAAGACTTGAACTAATGCATTACAGCAGTGTGTGGAGGGCGGCATGAGTAAGCCTGTCAGCAGCATATGTAGAGGTCACATAAGGAGTGTGACAAGGCCCAGCCCCAAGATGCTTATGGCCCAGTGGCCCTTAGCCTTGACTTCACATTGGATTCACCTAAGAAGTTTTCAAAATTCCCCACCTCAATTAAATCAGAATCCCTGGGGCAAGACCCAGCACCAAGCATCAGTTTGTCTTTTTAAAGATCCCCAGATGATTAGAATGTGTGGCCAAGGTTAAGAACCACCATTTTAGGCTATGGAGGATGTGTAAATTATTAGCTAACAATGCCAGGTGGTCAGGAGTATGTTAAAATGAGCTGTCGGTGTTCTGAGGCTCAGGGCAGGGAGAGGGCATGGTGGCTGGGGGCTTATGGAAGGTTTCCATGAGCAGGGGACAGGGGGCTTATGGAGCCTAAAGAACTGTGATCTTTGCCTAATCTGAGTAATTCGGGGGTGATGTCTCAGTGCGAGGAGGAATGGGTGTAAGCAAAGGTATGTGGGCAGACACAGAAGGTGTATCAGTCTGGATCCAGTCAGGAAAGAGACCACACAGTAATTTCAACAGGAAAACATAAAAAACTGCCTATAATAGGGGACTGGAGTACCAAGGGATTAGTGAATGAGCAGTCAAGAGAGTCTAAAGAATACAGGGGTGGCATGTAAAAGGAGCATGCACTACCTCCAGGGCTAAGATGAAACACCTGGGGGAACACCTGCCCTCCCCAAGCCAAGGTGTAGACTTTGTTGGCACGGCGTGGCTCATCAAATGGCAGAGAAGTCATCAAGGTGTTGCTTGTTGGAAATCTGCCCTGTAGGGAGCTGAGGAAGCCCATCGCAGGGAGGTTGCTTACTGGAGCACACTCTGCTACCAAACTGCTGGCAGCGTGGAGTGCTGGGGAGGCTGTCAGCCACCCTGGCAGGAGCCAGACACTGGGGGAGCCACGGGAACCACTGAGAAAGCCCAGGAGAACCAGGAGGCAAAACCCCACAGTGCATCCTACAAGCAAGGCTCAGAGAGCTTATGAAAACTTCTCAGGGAACTAGCAAAGCTGGAATTCAACCCAGGTCCATCTTTCCCATGCATTCCGCCTCCTCTCTGAACAAACAGCTGTGCGGGATCCAGGCTAGGTCTATCTATGTAGGTTGCCCAGAGATGAAAGAGGCCTATGATCAGTAAAGTCAGCAGGGAAGGCTTCCTGGAGGAGTCTTCAAGTGGACCTCAGGAGAGGCCTGATTGGAAAACCAGGGAGAAAATGGCAGGGGGAGGGGTTCCAGGCTGACTCTGCACCACGGGCCACACTGAACACTTGCACGTGGGTGAAAGTGGACCTGAGCTCAGATAGGACTCAGCACAGCTGGTAGAGAGATGGTAGAGAACAGGAAGTGGGCCGTGAGAGGATGGTCAGATGATGAACAGAATCAGGGAAGGCTTTACATGCCGAAGGCCTTGAATTTGAGCAGGGATGAGATCAGCACATTGCAAGAATGGCAAAGCCCACAGAGGTATTGTCTCTAGGACCGCTCAGCTGCAGCCAAGCTCTCAGTGGAATGGAGGGAAGCAAATGCCAGCTGCGAAGTCGGGAAGACCGGGACTGGAGCTCCAGCTTGTGTTTAGCTGTGTGTCCCGGAGCAAGTTCCTCAACCTTTCTGAGTCTAGGGCTCTTCGCCTGTCAGTTGGGAACAATCAGACCCTCTTTGCAGGCTTGTTCAGATGAAGTCCCTGGCTGAGAGACTGGCACACAGTAGGCCTTTAATCAGTGATAGCTTCCTTCTCCCCCCATTTTTGCTCTGCAGACCCCTCCTGTCTTCTAAGACAGTGTGTCCCTGAAAGTAACTCTTAAAATTCAGAAATGTGAGGATTCCTAAATCTGTGCAGCCGGGGACGCCAGGGTATTAGCAGCATATAACACCCCGTTGTTGAGATTCTGGCTACTGTGCTCCTCAGGAGGAAAACCTCAGGTTCGGGGCACCCACAGTCAATGTGTCCTTGGCTCCATGGCCAGATGTTTCCTACCCAGTCTCCACAGGGCAGATGATGGTGCTTCTTTTTCTTTCAGGAGGAGAAGTCTCCAAACCACGGTTTGCTCAGTTCTTCCATGGCAGCCTGGCAAGCCTCACTATCCGCCCGGGCAAAATGGAAAGCCAGAAGGTGATATCCTGCTTGCAGGCCTGCAAGGAAGGGCTGGATATTAATTCCTTGGAAAGCCTTGGCCAAGGAATAAAGGTAAGGAAGAAGCTGGCATCACCCCCAATTAGACTTTGATTTATGAGGCTGAGGCTGCCCAGCAACAGTGCACACCGGGAAATGGAGTCATTTCCCATAAAAGTGCAGAAGTGGCATTGTGGCAAAGGTGCTGCTGTGGGCGGGGAATGGGGGGCTGGGAGCTAGTGACCATGACTTCCACAATGGACTTCTGCTGCCATTTCCTGGGATCAAGCCCTTGTGTATAATCGATCCACTATGCAAGAGTAGGCAGGTGTTCAGTGTCTACCTGGAGGAAGTTTTTATATTTCATTTGTTTGTAGGTTGGTTGGTTGCTTTGTTCTTTATTTGCCTAGAGAAACAGAAGCATGCAAGAATATATTTCAAAAACATAAAAAAGAAATAAAAAGGTAGGACCCAGTAAAATACAAATTAGAAAGGAAGGTGAAAACCCAGGTGAGGTGGAATTAGAAAGCAGATATGGACGTCATTGGGTCTCACCTTGTTATGTTCCCTGACAGTCAGGGTTACTTTCTGGCCTCGTGGACTTAGGGGGCACCTGCCAGCACCAGGTCCCTGGGGTCCTGAATAAAGAGCAGAGTCAACATCACTGTAGCCCCCACTCAATCATAACGAAGCCCAGTGTGAGAAGGCAGTCCCTCTGCCTCCTGCACAGGACAGCCGCATGAAGCTCCAGCAGCTGTGAAGGCTTCCCTCCTGCCATTTCCCAAGGGGGTGTGACTAAAGCAGAGGTTTCCCACCCTGCCTCCCATCCCCCACCCACAGAGCTCCACCCTGCTCTTCCTGCCCTCCCTGTCCTGGGCCAGCCCATCCTGGTAGTCACCTCTCCAACACAAATTCCCCTGTCAGTGGCCAACTGCTGTGGGGCTTGGGTGCTGGGTGGCCTTGGAGGGCTAGAGGTCTGAGCACACTGTAGTGTTCTTTAAATTGCAGTCAGTGCAGCAAACATTCCTCAGACACTCATGTATTCAGATCTGGGCTGAGTACTGGGATACAAAAATGAATGTTCTGAGCGTCTGTCTTCAGGAAACTCAAGAGCCCAAGCAGACATTTGTAACCCAGCTCAATTACTACATGGTTATGAGCACTAACAGTTATTGAGGGTCTCCTGAGTGCCAGGCACTGTTTGTTCTAAATGCTCAATGAGTATTAATCCCCAGAAGACCCCATTACAAAGGTACCATGAATATTCCCATTTTTTACGTGAGGAATTGAAGACCAAAGGAGAAAGGAAACTTGCCTAAGATCCTAGAGTTAGTGACAAGCAGAATCAGAATTTGAGCCCAGGCAGCTACTGAAAGCTCAGGCAAGGGAGCATGGTCTCAGCAGATGTGAGTTTGGGATGCTCACCTGGAGACTGGATCGAAGGGGGAAGACGGGAGGAGTATAAAAGGCATGGTAAGGCAAATTGACTTTCCAGAACATTGTTTAATGTGGATTAGATACACACACACAAACACACACACATACACACACACATAGCTAATCAATAGCTATCACCTGTCACTGGAGGGAGCTCACAAGACTGCCTCATTACAAAGGCCGGTCTAGACCTACTGTTTGTGTTGTTTCCTGAGGGTTTTGTCAACCCAGCGATGCAGAAATCCATCTTCCAACCCTCCCTCTTTTTCTGATACTGGATTTACTCCCTGCCTCTGAGCGAATCTTCCCTGCTCTGAACCATCCCGTGGGGCCACAGTTTCAGGCTTCCAGGCACTACAGAGCAAATAAGCCAAAGATGCTGGACTCAAAAGCCACACATTTTTAGCATTATAAATTAAGTACAATAGCTATTTCTACAGAGTAGTCATAGCCAATGAAAAGAGGAGGTGCTAAAAAAAGTGGCACAGAAAACTTTGGGGGCCAGGGGAGACTAATCCGACTCTTTGGGATACCACCTTCTCATAACCAAATCACTGCACATGATCCTTTTCCATCCCTGGGGGGAGCTGGTAAGAATTAGGGCACTGTGTGAGGAGTTAATAAGACATAGAGTAGTCATAGCCAATGAAAAGAGGAGGTGCTAAAAAAAGTGGCACAGAAAACTTTGGGGACCGGGGGAGACTAATCCGACTCTTTGGGATACCACCTGCTCATAACCAGATCACTGCACATGATCCTTTTCCATCCCTGGGGGGAGCGGGTAAGAATTAGGGCACTGTGTGAGGAGTTAATAAGACATGCAATTTATAGAACACCCACTGGTGGCCCTTTTACATTACTTATCCCTACTCCTCGCAACAAATTAAATATTATGACCCCATTTCAAAAATAAGGGGACTGGGACTCAGGGACTTGTTCAAAATAAGTCCATGTCTTTCCTCCACACCAGCAACTCCTATTAGAAGACATTCTTGAAAATGATTAAAACTAGCATCCTTCTTTCCCTCCCTCCACGTATCCCTCATGTCATTTCTGACTAATAACTATTATTTTCTTTGCAGTTACTGGCCCCCCTCCCACCTCTCTAGCTAGTCAAAAGAAGTGATTCTTGTGATTAAGGAAACTCCTGTGTACTCAGTGGGCCCGGCACAGGCTCCTAGTTTTCCTCTGGGATCATGCATATTTCTGAATCTTTCTCCAGCATGTCTGGACTCTTTAAATGGTTGTGGTGGCTGCTGTCCTGTATCTATACAAGATACTATAGAATAGCCACATTCCCAAAGAATACCCTGTTCTGATTTTCAAAGCACAATACCACCAATATGTCATCTCCACAGCGTGGAAGAGCAGGAAAGAGCAAGAGCTTTGGAACAAGACACTCCTAGGTTCAAATCACAGTAACAGTATTTATTAGCTGGGTGACCTTGGGGAAGATACTTTAATCCTTTAAGCCCCAATCCCTCATGTATAGAACAGACAATACTATTTATCTTGTAGTGATGTTATAAGAATTGAATTTCTGAATATATCCGTGTGATGTATGAGGGTACTTCAAAAAGTACATGGAAAGATTTATACCACTTTTCAATTCTAGTTTTTCATGAAGTTTTTGAAGTACCTTCATATACATAATCTGCCCCTACCAAACCTAATAGGCTCTCTGCAAATCACAGCTCCTTTTCTAGCAGGGGAGCCTTTAAAGTGGCAAATCTTCATCTGGCTAAGCCCAGATGGGTTGGCAGGTGCAAGGAAATGACAAGGTACCAGGAGAGCCATAGCCAGCCTGTCCTCAAGGAACAAACCAGGGCTTTTGGCAAGGACTTCACTGACAGCTCAGCCTGCTAGGTACCTGGAACCAATGGCCAAGCTCTAGGAGAGGTGATAATCCTGTAAGGGCCATCTGTCTAGCACCTTCTTGGCTCAAAGAAAGGAATGACCATGGCCACAGCACAGCTTCCCAAGGGAGAGTAAGCAGTGTCACCATTCAGAGGGGCCCCCAGCATGACAGCATCTCCTGTCCCGGTACGATGCCAGTATAGACATGTCTCCTGTGTAACCAGAGACCTATTCACCAAGCTGGAAATATTGCGGTAAAAAAAAAAAAAAAAACTACTTGGGAGGGTTTTTATTGATCTTGCAAGAACCACATTGATGGCGAGGCCAGTGTTCACCTTCATGCCCCCTGGCAGTTCTCTGGATGCTCTGGCAGCCAGACCAGGGTATTAACCAGAGATCCAATACATCCCCTAACCCATCCTCTCACCAGGGGGCTGCAGTGGGGACATGCCCTCTGCTGATTGCCATGGGACGCTGCTGATCCATCCCGCTAGAGGTCCCTCTTGATTTCCTTCTTAATCACTCACACAAGGCTCAGAGATCAGCCTCCACAGGCCTCATCTATCTCATGCTTCCTGCATGCTAGGCCCTGTGGCAATGCTAAGGAAAAGTCAGTAGACCCTGCCCTCGAGGTGCTCACAGTCTGCTGGAGGATGCAAACAGACAGACAGACAGCAATGGTGCCACAAGACTCTGCTACAGGGGGGATGGTGTGGAGGGGAGGGGGAAAGGAGCAGAAAAACATTTTAGAATATGTGGTGTTTTTAGAAGGATGACCTTGAATCTTCTGAAATCTGAAATAGATGACTTGTGCAACATGGAGGGGAGGGGGAAAGGAGCAGAAAAACATTTTAGAATATGTGGTGTTTTTAGAAGGATGGCCTTGAATCTTCTGAAATCTGAAATAGATGACTTGTGCAACCCCTCAGCACTAATTATGTATAACTCACTAGCAAGCAGCAGCTTCAGGGCTGAGCACCCCAAGCTGGTGAGGCTCCCATGGCAAGAGAGATGCCAACCCAGAGACTGGCTGTGACAACAGCTGTGCACATGCCTGAGTGCTGCAGAATCTAGCACAAGGGAGTGGCGCTTGTGGCCGGATGTCATAGCTCAAAGGCCCTGCTCAGGGCTTTGAAGACAGGAGGGAACTGGATCACAGGGAAAGAAGGGTGACCAAGGCAGGGGTGCCCACAACAGACTCAGTGCAGACGTAATCACAGTGGCAGGAGTTATGATAAAACCTACCACTTGTTGGACACCTTGTAAGTGCTAAAACCTTCATATACATTATTTCATTCAAGCCCCGAGAAGGTAGATATTATTTTAAATAATATCCCCATTATTTTAAATGGGAGATGACATCCAGAAAGAGGAAGTGAATAGTTCAGAGTTGCACTTTACAATTTGCCCTGCAACTGGGGTGTGACAGCCCGCAGAGCCTGTGGTCGTTCAGAGATGCCACATAGCCTTGGGGAAGTGAGAATCATGCCTGGGAAGTGCTGAATTCTTCCAAATGGGTAAGATATTGCAGTAGCAAATGACTCCAAACCCTCAACAGCTTAACACTTAAAACTTTATTTTTCTCTTACACTCAGGCAGGGAGGTGGTGAGGGATGGTCCTGCCCAGAATGCTGCAGGTCACTGAAGTGGAGGGAAAAGAGTCTACAGGCTTTTCACCCCTCCGGCCTGAAGCCCATGCCTCACTTCCTCTCACGTCTCATTGGCTGGGCCCACGTGCGTGTGGTGCTAGGTGGCTGGGAAGTGGGGCCTCCATGATGCCCTGGGAGGAAAGGAGAACAGGGGTTAGTGAGGACACTTAATGACTCCTGCAGAGCTTGACTAAAAAGACAAGTGACTGAACAAAAAGGGTCCCTTTGGGAAGTGACAGGAGATGATAGTGAAATGTAGGCTGGGAAGACCATTCACTCATTCATCTGGCAGGGGCTTTCAGAGCACTAGGGCTAGGTTCTGTGGATCAGGGATGCTCAGAGTTACTGTGCCCAGCGAGCTCCTGGTCACTGTTCTGTAATAATTGTACTGCCATTTTATAGGAGCCATAGGAGAGAGGCACTGACACCCAGTGGGGACCTAAATGAAGCAAGCTGGTAGGCCTCAGGGAGTAGAAAACAATAAAATACTCACAGGACAGTTTAAGGAGACACAGATTGGTTGGCTAGCCACCATGCAAGGGTTACATCATCAACAGGGCTCATGAGACACCCACCGCCTCGTAGAGTCCAGACACACAACAGGGCACCCTTATAAAGACATTCAAGTCAGATCAGGGAAAAGATATTATAGATGAATTTTTCCTTAAACCCATGAAAATATATACTTAGCATCCTTCATGGTAAGAGAAATGCAAATTAAAACTGTACTAGGATGACATTTATCTATCCGATTGGCAAAAATCCCAAAGTCTGATAGTGTACTCCATTGCTGAGGTATCCAGAAAAGAGGCAGTCTCATACACCGTTGGAAGGAGTATATACTGATATAATCCCTAGCAATGAGGAATTTGGCAACATTAAATCAAAGTTAAAACTGCATATGCTTTTTTACCTAGCAATTTCACTTGTAGAGATGTAGCCTACAGATATATTTGCACAATTATGAAATGCTATATGTACAAGATTATACATTGTAGCATTGTCAGTAAAAGGTTGGAAATAACCCACATGTCTGTATTAGGAGACTGGTTTAAAAAATTACAGTTTATCTGTACAATGGAATACTATTCATTTGTAGAAAAGAAAAACAAGTGAGGAAGCTTGTCACGTATTGATACAGAAAGATCTCCAAGATATGAGCTAAGAAAAATAAATAAAGTACTATACATTATGTAATAAGCTACTTTTGGCATAAGATAGGAAGAAAACGGAAATCTATATTTATAAGAATCCTTAAGTATAACTGTCAGGATAGGCTAGATTATGCTGCAGTAACAAGTGACTTAACATCTCATTTGGGGTTACACAACAAAATTTTATTTATTGTTCATGCTTCATGTCGATTATAGACTGGCTTCAGCTCTGACCAACACCACCCTCACTGTGAGACCCAGGCTGGTAGAGCATCTCCTGAGGGAATTTTGCAGGTTTCATGACAGAGAGAAAAGAACATGGCAAACCACGAACTGTCTATTAAATCTTCCATATGGGTGGGAACCAACCAATATTTCTGCCCACATTTCATTGACCGAGAAAGTCTCATGACCACTACTGAATGCAACAACGCAAAAATGTATCTTCTGCCGAGAAAGGTACTGTAAGTCCCATGGTCAGGCCTCTTGACAGTAGGGACGGCATGTGTAAGGCTCCCACTGGAAGGGGTTGCAACTAATTATAAACAATGATGTAATTTGCCATTAAGAAATTAATATAATATTGATTACATATGGGATGGGATTGTGAAAACTGGGTGGATGGGAGATAAGAATAAGTTGAGCACTTTTCACTTAGCACATTTATACATTTGAACTGTGTGAATATATTATCTATTCAAAAAAGTAAATCATTGTTGGGGCCAGCCCGGTGGCGCACTGCTACAGTGCGCCGCTAAGAATAAGTTGAGCACTTTTCACTTAGCACATTTATACATTTGAACTGTGTGAATATATTGTCTATTCAAAAAAGTAAATCATTGTTGGGGCCAGCCCGGTGGCGCACTGCTACAGTGCGCCGCTTGGGAGCGCGGCGGCGCTTCTGCCGAGGGTTCGGATCCCACATACAGACCGGTTCCCGCTCACTGGCTGAGCGAGGTGCGGGCGCGGCGCTGAGGGTTGCGATCCCG
>NW_007729676.1:156013-183413 GCF_000696425.1 Galeopterus variegatus
ACGGGCGCGACACTGAGGGTTGCGATCCGTTGCCGGACACGAAAAAAAGACAAAAAAAAAAAGTAAATCATTGTTAATTCAGGTAGCAACATAAAGTATATCCGTATCTCCGCTTCCTGTGACATGANATCATTGTTAATTCAGGTAGCAACATAAAGTATATCCGTATCTCCGCTTCCTGTGACATGATATTTGGTATGTTATCAGAATCCACAGATATGTTCCCCGACATCTTGCTCAGAAGTGTGTCAGTGTCGGTGACACTGAGCAGCACAAGTGTAGTTCTCCATGTTCCATTCAAAGAAGATGAACACCTGGGGGGACTCAGGGAGGAGTACGAGGACCAAGTGGCTCAGTGGGGAGCATAGGAGCCACATGGTCCGTCACCAAGCGGGGGATACCTGGGACTCGGGATGGGTGGGTAGATAACAAACCTGGGGCAGCTCACTGGCTGAGCGAGGTGCGGGCGCGGCGCTGAGGGTTGCGATCCCGTTGCTGGTCCCGGTCCGGTACGGGCGCGACACTGAGGGTTGCGATCCGTTGCCGGACACGAAAAAAAGACAAAAAAAAAAAGTAAATCATTGTTAATTCAGGTAGCAACATAAAGTATATCCGTATCTCCGCTTCCTGTGACATGAGTATTTGGTATGTTATCAGAATCCACAGATATGTTCCCCGACATCTTGCTCAGAAGTGTGTCAGTGTTGGTGGCACTGAGCAGCACAAGTGTAGTTCTCCATGTTCCATTCAAAGAAGATGAACACCTGGGGGGACTCAGGGAGGAGTACGAGGACCAAGTGGCTCAGTGGGGAGCATAGGAGCCACATGGTCCGTCACCAAGCGGGGGATACCTGGGACTCGGGATGGGTGGGTAGATAACAAACCTGGGGCAGCTGGCAGGCATGTAAGCAGCAGGAGAGCAAAACTCATGGGAAACCAGAGTTTAGCACCTGGAAAGCAAGACCAAGAATTAGAGCTGGGAGGAAAGGAAAACCACTCACTGAAGAATGAGGTCTGAGGTCGGAGGCTACGCTGTGCCACGGGTCAGGAAGTGGAGTGCAGGATGAATTGGAGAGCAGTTCAAAGCAAAGACAAGAACAGCGAAAGGAGCCCATGCCTCGGTTCTGGGCTGTCGGCTGAGAATGAGGTCTGAGGTCGGAGGCTACGCTGTGCCACGGGTCAGGAAGTGGAGTGCAGGATGAGTTGGAGAGCAGTTCAAAGCAAAGACAAGAACAGCGAAAGGAGCCCATGCCTCGGTTCTGGGCTGTCGGCTGGGGGGGTGGATGATCCAAGGGCTGAAAGTTGCTGGTCTGGACCACGTGGGTAGCATAGAGCCTGGGCCACCCCTTGCCAAGGGCTGGGCCGTAAGAGCACGGTGACTGGGTTTTCGGAATTCAATCCTGTGGCTCAGGCCAATGTTGCCAGGAGTTTATAATTCCTAGGAGACCTTACAGGAGAGGGTCTAGAAGCCCACCAGAGAGTAACAGGAATTGCTTGAGAGATTAAAAACAATCCTTTGTGCACACAAAGATGCTCTGGAGGTGCCTGTGGTGTCCATAATGGCATTTTCATGGGGATGGAGGGCTTCTATGGGGCTGTGTACATCACTGATCGTTTCCTCCCATGACACCTGCTTCTGTCTTCCAGTACCACTTCAACCCCTCGCAGTCCATCCTGGTGATGGAAGGTGATGACATTGGGAACATTAACCGTGCCCTCCAGAAGGTCTCCTACATCAACTCCAGACAGTTCCCGACAGCGGGTGTGCGACGCCTCAAAGTCTCCTCCAAAGTCCAGTGAGTGGACGCCGGTCAGCCTGGGGCCCAACTGAGGCAGCAGGGATGTTCCCCTGGGAACGCTCCCTTGCAAAACAGGATTCACTGTCCTCCAGCTGTCCTCAGTTTCTCTTCTGTGCCAATGAGGATGCCTCAACGGACTTGTGTTCCCCTTTTTTCTTCTTAAAAAAAATGTTATCTTATTTTGCCAACTCAAATCCACCTTTCTCTGTTTTATTCTGTATCTGATCTAATACCTAGAAGGTACTACTTCCTATAAATTCCCAGAGAGCTGGCTTTGAAGTGGTCTGATTGAAGGGCACAGTGCTTGATACATAGTAGGTGCTTGACATATGTTTACTAAATTGAGTTAAATTAGCCAGCCAGGTTTATAGAGTTCCTAAATACCATAGGTATGTGTATTAGTCAGTTTCTGTTGCTTATGACAGAATATCTGAGACTGGGTTATTTATAAAGAAATAGAATGTACTTCTTACAGTTTCAGAGCTGGGAAGTCCAAAGTCCAGGGAACACATCTGATAAGGGCCTTGTTCTTAGTGGTGGCACTACAGCGCCCCAATGAGGTCTTAGGAGAGCGTTAGATTGTGCTCAAAACCACAGTGCAGGCTGTGATTAGCTTCTTTTCTCTATGTCATCTGCATTTAATCCTTGCTGCTGTAGAGCAAGTATTGTTATCCCCATTATACAGGTGAAGAAACTGAGGTTCACAGGAGTCGATGCATTATGTTCAGTAACCCAGACCAGGAGTGGCAGAGCCAGGGTGGGATTTTTGTTTGTCTGATTTCCCAGGCCTTGCTCTCGCCGTCACACCATTTCTGCCTCCCACAGTTCTGCTTTTGTGGCAGTGCATCAGGAAAAGAGCATGATTACAATAGCGTGCTAGAAAAGGCTCACATGAGTGATGTCCTCCTAGAGACATGACACATACGCTGAGGTAGGAAAGTTTAGCCCTGGGGTCTCATTTGGTGAGATGGCTGTAACCTCCAGTTAGACAGTTTGCTTACCAAATTCTAATGCATGTAACAAGTATTTGCTGTCTTATTAACGTTGCCATTGATTACTTTGTTAAAGGATAATGAAGAGTTAACAGTTACTTGTTGCTCATATAGAAAATTCCCTTTCCTCCCAGAAGCCAGTCTTTTAGGTCCCTAGATTGCTAGCAATTTTGATTATGATGTGGCTTTAAATTTGCATGTCTGTTGACATCCTCAGAGACTCTTAGGCAGGCAGAATGACTTGGAAAGGACTAGAGGAGCCAGGTCCTTGTCCGTGGCTGTATGATGATGGTTTAACTGTTTGCCATTTTGCCAGGTGCTTTGGGGAAGATGTGTGCATCAGCATCCCTGACATAGACGCCTATGTGATGGTCCTACAGGCCATCGAGCCCCAGATCACCCTCCGGGGCACTGACCGCTTCTGGAGACCTGCTTCCCAGTTTGAAAGTGCCAGAGGAGTGATCCTCTTCCCTGACATCAAGATCGTGAGCACCTTCGCCAAAGCCGAGGCCCCCGGGGATGTGAAAACCACAGGTGTGCATTCAGGGTTGTGGGGAAGGTGGGCCTTAATTTCTTACAGCCACATAAAGTGGTACTTCAGGACAACAGCATTATTCACCATGGCAGGGTAACAGTAGCAAAACAATCAAATAAACAAAGCTGAAAACTACCCAAATGAACAGCAGCAGGGGAATGAATAGGTTAGCAAATTCTGGCATACCCTTACAAGTGATATGCGGTTGGAGAGAAGGTATTTGGTGCTAAACGGTAAATGAAAAAAGCAAGACACCAAATTACATAGTCTCTACACATAAAATGATCTCAACCACATAAGAAAAAAAAAATAGGAAATTGCCAAGAAGGACACCCACCTAATGATGCCGGAAGACACCAAATTACATAGTCTCTACACATAAAATGATCTCAACCACATAAGAAAAAAAAAAATAGGAAATTGCCAAGAAGGACACCCACCTAATGATGCCGATGATGTTCTCTGAGAAGCATGATAAGAGCCAGTTTGTTTCTGCTTCCCTTCCTTTTCGCAACTGCAGAGATGTTCTATAGTGAGCACGTATTATTCTGACAATCAGAAGAAAAGCTAAATATGCACAAAGAAAAAACTATAGCTGCTTCTTAATGTATTCATGGTAAAAGTTAGGTCTCATTCAGCTCTCAGGAAACTTTCAAGTGGTTATTTCCAACAGTTTCATTATTGGGAGGGTTGCTGAGTGAAAGTAGAGTAAATTGAATTATCTGCCATGGAGAAATACTTAATACTGTTGAAATCTACAGTGGGGAGGGAGAGAAAGGAAACAGAGAAAAGAGGGAAGGAGGGGGGACATCCCTTTTGTTAACTCATGGGGCACGGGTCCCAGGTCTATGGGGAATAATTCGTTTGAGAACTGTCCTTTGTTGCCTGTTCCAAGAGAATACTTTCAACTCTCCCATCCCCCTCCAAAAGCCACTGCTAATGATGGGCTGTGGACCCAAGTCCCTGAAGAGCTGCTTCTGTGAAAATCCTAATTACCCATAGCCTTAAACCACCCTGATCCCTAGCCAATGGGATATTTGAGAGGCAGCCCTTCTGAGCTCATAAAAATAGATGGTGTCTTACTACCTGTCCATGCAGGGCAGTTTCCTAAAAGTTCCCTAAAGTGCTTTGGGTCGTGTGATCTTCCCTCTTCCCCTGTCCTCATCTGTGGCTAAAATCAGACAGAAAATGAAGGGCCATTGACCTCAGTTGTTGTAGCCGTGACCAAGGGCATGAGGATTTGCAGCGTCTGACACCAGCACACAGGCAATGCAGGGCAGAGCAATTATCTGGGTCCACTTTTCACCTTCTGATTATGAGAGGTTCATGCAGAGCACAGAGCCATGTGCCCAAGAGCTATTATTAGTACTTTCACATTTTTGCTCTTCTTGTTGTTGAAACAATCATTATTGTGGGTGTCTTAAACAAGCAGGCTGATGGCATTTGCCATCAGGCTGGAGTGAGCAGTTCCAGCATCATCTTCTGCCCCCATCAATGCACACTTTATGCTGTCTCAGAGACAGGAGATTCGGCTCAACGCATGCATACATGTGCAGGCATTTGCCATCAGGCTGGAGTGAGCAGTTCCAGCATCATCTTCTGCCCCCATCAATGCACGCTTTATGCTGTCTCAGAGACAGGAGATTCGGCTCAACGCATGCATACATGTGCATGCACACACACACATGCACACACTCACACACACCCGTTTGTGTCATGCCTTTGCTCTGTCCTCTGCTTGGTAGGTCCCTCTCCCTCCCCATCCCCTTTATTGCTGCAAAGCTTCTCTGCCTTCAACACCCTCTCCAGAAGGCTCCCACCACCAGCACTGACCCAGGCTGGGCTCATCGCCTGCTCTGTACATGACCAACTGTTTGTGCTGCCCTTTAACACACATTTTTTTTTGCCCTCCCTGTTGACTGTTCACTAAATCAGACAAGGAGCTACCTGAGGGCTCAACATGGCTGATTTACCTCTGGGCCCCTGAATCCAGCACAGCCTTTTCAACACAGTGGGAATAAAGGGAACTGCAGGTAAAAGATAATACCCATAGTGCGATCTCAGAGAGCAGTGAGAAGTTGGCAGCCCAACGAGCCCCAGCCAGCAGAGCTCTCAGTCAGCCACCCCCTCGGGAGGTGGGAACAGGATGATCTACCACTTGGAACAGATACACAGTCACCATTGTTAATGATAGACCTCGTCTTAAGTGTATATTACTGTGCTTTCAGGTTTTGCTAGTGACACAAGAAACCACTGTGATTGGCAAACATTTAAAAATTAAATATACAGAAATTAATATATATCTAGGGAGAGCAGAAAATATTTTTTGTATCACTAAAAAATTAAACAAAATAATTATTTAAAATAACTCTCTCATCCTTAGTGAATCCTTTTTTAAATTTCTGTTTTTATAAGCATTTTATAATGCACAAAATGTGTTTAGTCCACTTTTGGGAAGTTTGGAGACATAAAATCAGGCAAGGAAAGACAACTAGACTGGCCAACGTGTTAATGTGTTCACCTGGGAGCACATTAATTAATTAATTTAATTAACTTAATTCATCGATTATTAATTAATGATTGGTTATATTGTGTTTACTAAATTGATCATTGATTAATTAATGATCCAGCTCCATTTGAGCAACGTGCAGTACTAATAGCTCCCTGCCAGCCCCTGGGTTACACACTGTGGATCCAGTCGTAGAAAGATGGTGCTTCTGCTCTTGAGAACCTCAGAGTCTGGTGGGAAGACAGATATACACACTTTGGCTACCTATCACCTCCACAAATGACAGCTGCTGCTTCCTGAGCACCTATGCCATGCCAGACACTGTTTTCAACCCTCTCAAGACCCCTGCCCTCTTTACAGATGAGCAAACTGCATACTAGATAGATTCTCCATCACTTTACAGCTTCTCAGTAGCAGACCTGGTGTTCACATTCACAGTATTTGACTACAGTATTCATGCTCTTCCCTCTAGTTCATGCCACCCAACCTGAAGGCCACCTGACACCTGAGTGGTGGGCATGGTATTTGGGATTGCACAGCCTCTCCTCCTGACCCAGCCTTGACCAGGGACCTGCAATAATGGAGGAGGAAGTTGTAAGCAAGGCTGTTATCTGAGCTGTGTCTTATGCCTGTATTTCCCACGTGTCTGTCTTCCCACAGCCCCCAAATCAGCCATCTTAGAAGAAATGCTTCACAACTTAGATTTCTGTGACATTTTGGTGCTTGGAGGGGACTTGGACCCAAGACAGGAGTGCTTGGAGCTCAACCACAGTGAGCTTCACCAACGACACCTGGATGCCACTAACTCCACCGCAGGCTACTCCATCTATGGTAAGGCCATGCTCAGCCCCCTTCACCCCAGTAGTGTCCTCTAAGAACATCCTAGTCCAGGGAGTCAGAAGTGTGGTGGCACCTGTGGAGGTGCACTGTAAAGCCCCGGGTGTCAGGTAGAGACCTTTGACCTCAGAGCATGGATTTCTAGATTCTACTTTGGTTAGTTACTCCAGCATCTGAAGCACCTGTCCTATAGCCCCATCACTGGGGAAATCTTCTGTAGAAACTAGGTGGATGCTTTCTCTTAAATGTTTGATCTCAGCAAACGTTACGTCAATGTTTGGCAGATTGAGACCAAACATTTCAGTCAGAGTCCAGTCTATGTGGAAAGCCTCTGGATCCATTTAATAGGCTCCATAGAACTGCTTCAGCACATTGTATGCCCATAAATATCTTGAGCTCTGACCCTTGACAAATTCAGGAGACGACCAAGCCCCGACAGCCCCAGCCTGTCTCCCATCTTCTCTTCCTCCTTTTCTGCCTCCTGATGATAGCTGTGGTGTCTTGGTACAGGTGTGGGCTCCATGAGCCGCTACGAGCAGGTGCTGCACCACATCCGCTACCGCAACTGGCATCCAGCCTCCCTTGAGACCCGACAGTTCCGGATCAAGTGCTCAGAACTCAATGGGCGCTACACCAGCAATGAGTTCAACTTGGAGGTGAGTGGGGCCTGCCACTGTTAGGGAGGCCCAGTCCCACCCACTCATCCCCTCACTTATTCAGGAGAGTCAGGAGAACCCCTGCAATGGGCCCAGCCACCACTCCCAGCCAACGGCACTCGCCCTGCTCTTCCCAGGTCGGCGTCCTCCGTGAGGTCAGAGTCTCAGACAAGGAACACGTCAACCACCTGATCGTGCAGCCTCCCTTCCTCCAGTCTGTCCATCAGCCTGAGTCCCGGAGTAGCATCCAGCACAGTTCAGGTAGGGCACATGGGAGGAGGGACCTCAGGACACCAGGTGGTCACTGCGACTCAAGACCATTCACCAAACAGACAGTTATGTCGCAGCAGCCATGGGTGACCAGACAGAGAGAGAGAAGCCAGCAGTGGGGAAGATGTGGGCCCTGCCTCTGAGGCACTCCCAGCCTCATTAAGGAGCCATTCAAGTAAACAGGAAGTCACACACAATACATAACAACAGAGCTTGGAACAAAGGGCTGGGCAAAATTTTGCTAGTCCTTTCTAGCCCAACTCAAAGTCACGCACTGTATGAAGCTTTCCGTGGACCTCTACAGACACTCAACACACACATGTATACCACATTGCCACATCCTCTGCCCACACATGTGTTTGAGCATTTGCCGTATTGTGTGACCACCTGGTGGGCATTTGTGTCTGTTCCTAACTAAACTCCACTGGCTCTCAGTAGGCACTGGCTGTAATTTGAGGGAAAACATCAAGGAAAGAAGAGAACTTGCATTTATTGAGCACTTACTCTGTGCCTATGTGGAAGCTGTGGAAACTCACATAGACTATTTCATTTACTCCCCACACTCACCCATAGGATAGGAATTCTTGAGTAGATGATGAAAGTGAAGCCCGGACAGGGGGAGGTGCTAACCCAGAGTTGGACAGCATGGCTGTTTTAGTTCATGCTCCCTCACAGAATAAGCAAGACCTTTGTTCACCATGTCGTGTGGGCTCCTTCCTCATTCCAGTGGTCCCAAGCATTGCCACGGTGGTCATCATCATTTCCGTGTGCATGCTGGTGTTTGTCGTGGCCATGGGCGTCTACCGGGTCCGGATCGCCCACCAGCACTTCATCCAGGAGGCCGAGGTTACCAAGGAGGCCGAGATGGACTGGGATGACTCTGCACTAACGATCACAGTCAACCCCATGGAGGTGATCCTCACGGAGGGCTGGAAGCTCGGTGGCGATGTGGGGGGTGTGGGCAGGCTGGGAGGCTGTGGGTGGGGAGTGCCTCTCCCTCCACCCAGCTGCATCTTTCTTGTGCCTGAAGCCTGGCCCAAAACCTTCCTGGAAGCCCTGCCCCAACTAGTCCAGCTCCACTGATTCTTCCCACCTCGAAACTCCCCCAGCCCTCTCTATCTTAACAGACCTACTTTCCTGCCAACTACATTCTCCGATTAAAAACCTGTGAATTGCTCCCACCCCACAAACAGAACCAGAAATTTCTTAGAGCAAACAGCCATGTGGTGTCTATCCCTAGCCTCCCCCATATTATTTAGCTCAGAGCTGACTAACACTTAGAGACTCGATATTGAATTCTTGATTAACTCACAGTGCAGATTAGATGGCTTTGTTCCATACTCCTGCAGAGCTCACTTAAAGGCTCAGAATAGGTTAAAGCAAAAATGCAACAACACCTGCCAGTTATTGAGCCCCTGTTCTGGCAGACACTGTGCAGAGTGCTCTAGAAACTCCGCCTCATTTAATCTTCCAACCACCTGTGGAATAGGAGTCGTCATTTTCATTCACCAGGGTGGGAGCAGCTACCAGGGGTGAAGTCAAGTGCTCAGTCTCACACAGCCAGCACTCACACTCAAGGTCATCTGATTCTAATGTCCATTATCTTACATCTCATCGTTATCTAGTAGCCCTCAGAATCCATGCATGAGTGGATGTGGGATACCCATGGAAGCCATCGTGCCCTTTGCCCATGGGTGCTGGGTGGTGGGACACTCAGGCTTAGGAATGCAGGGGAAGACCAGGAGGTCACTGGGAAATAACAAAGATCCCAGCTTGTTCTGCAGTTTCTGCCTCAGCTGGTCTCACGGTGTGATTGCTAAGCCAGCATGCTGATGTGGCCCAGCAGTCTCTCTAATCATGTGCTGTAGGTTCAGGGCTGACCTCACCACTGTGGGGACCACAGCATTTCCACCCCCGAAGGCCTGAGGCTTGGGGGCAGAACACAAGACACTGCACCTGGAGAAGTCTGAGGACCAGGCTAGAGTGTGCCTAACAAGGGCTGACCTTGTGATGTCAACAGTCAGTGAGGCTTGAGTAGGCAGAGCCTTTGGGGCTAGAGTTCATGGAAGATTCTGCGGAGGAAGTTGGCCTAAAGGCCATCTTGAAGAATGGGTAGGATTTGGGGGAGGAAAAGGTAGAAGAGAAGACATTCTAGAGAGGAGATGTAGCCAAGCAAGGAGACACATCTTCTACGGCCTGGTTCACCAACTCAAAATGTAAATCCAGAAATAAGATTTTGCTGGAATCACCAAAAAGCTGGAAGGAGGAATGGGACTGACTGGAAAAGGTGGGTACAGCTTGAGGACAGAAGGCAGGGAGTGAGGGGCAGGCATGCAGAGTGAGGACTGTGAACTTTGTCCTTTCCAAAGGAGTATTTTTGAAGGGCAGCACACCCGAGTCTTGGATGAGAAGGCCTTCTACTCCTAGGGACATTATATTCCCACCTGGGAAAAGGGTACAAGCTTAGATGCTACTCTTTCATTGAAAAGCAGTGGCTTGGGGAGCTCCATTTAGATAGGCTCTAAAAATGCCCCCAAGCAAGCCTTGGCCTGAAAGGCTCTATAAATGACGGATGGGATTAGTTTAAATGTCCATCCCATCATTTACACACAACATTGTTCCTTGAGTTCACATCTTGGAATTTTCTGTTATTTCAGGCCTTTGTCCTTAACCCTCTGACTCCCCTTTCACCAGAAGATCCCCTTCCAGAAGGCCTGTCTCAGGCCCAAGGCTTTAGCATTAAGAGAAAGGAATCCCAAGGGCCCTAAATTCCTCCTTAATGGAGCGAGAAACTTAACCTCAGCCATGATTAGTATTTCCCTTCTCTCCCTGACATCCAGAAACATGGAGAACCAGGGCGTGGGGAGGATGAGACTGAGGGCGAGGAGGTTGAGGAAGACATGAGCTCCAGCAGCAGCGCCTCGGATGACAGCGAAGAGGAGGAGGAAGAGGAAGGGACGGGCCGAGGCAGACGCGGGCAGAGCGGCACCAGGCAAGCCCAGCTGGAGTGGGATGACTCCACCCTCCCCTACTAGCGCCTGGAGCTCCACCGCCAGCCCACGTGTCTTTTTTGTAAGCCCGACCCATGTATGCCCGTGTCTCTCACACCTCACCTCTGTGTCTGTGACAGGTCTGGGAGGCCTTCTCCAGCTTCCCAGAACCCATTCCTCATGCCTCGGGCACTCCCTGTGTCCCAGCCATAGGGTGGTTCCAGGAAACCCAGCGTCATCATCAGTGGGGACTTCAGGGTGGACTTTGTCCTGTAGCCCCCACTTCTGCCCTGGGCTCACCCAGCCTCCTGTCAGCCCCGTCTGCAGAGTTCTGCCTTTGCTCTTATCTGCAGGGGAGAGGGTCAGCCTTTACACCACTCACCTCCCCCAGGCTCAGGCTTCCCAAGGCCCCTGGGTTCCTATACACTGTGTGGTGCATGCACCTGCTGAATCGTCTCTCTCCACACAGACCAGCAGGCCCTCCTTACGCTGACTCTCCAGGTGACTTCCTATGGGGAGGGTGGCTGAACTTCATACAACTAAGGTCTGAGTGCTTAACACTTAAAGGAAAGTCCTTGTTGAGGCAGAATTAAGTTTACAGGGAAAGGTACATGCACACTCTCCCCAGGTTGGAGAGCCTTTCCCTTTGCTTCTTTCTAAGCTTATATGAAAAGTCTGCAACCAAGAATAGGTCCTTGGCCACAAGAGGGGCCTGGTCCTCACCAAAGCTATCTGAGCCTGCCTGCCTGGGCAGCTGCTGAGACTTGGGTGGCTGGCCTGCCTGGGGGCGCACCACACAAAACCCAGGGCCGGGAAGCATCCACACAAGCACTGCCCCCATGACAGCCACGACAAGCCTATAGCCAGGAAGCAGAAGGGAGGGCTCAAGAGATGACATGACTGGGCTCCATGGCTGACATCGATCTGGGAGATGGATGGCGCAGCTGGGCTCCCCAAGGACAGAGGGACCTCAAGGTTGGCGAGGCTCTCACCACCTAGCCTCGTGGTCCCTTATCTCCTATTTTACACAGCTTTTCCTCTAGAGAAGATACACCCATCTCAGATGTGTTAGAACAAGCACGAAATCCACCAAGTCTAAAAAGAAAGTTTGGAAATGCAACAGCTAGGAATTAGCAGCTGCTTCTTTCTTCTCATAAAAAAGAAAAATGCTTTGGGTAGAGGACAGATATATCCAAAAACCTAATTTCTTTTTCTCTTCTTTTTTAATAAGGAAGTCTTTTCCATTTCCATCCTCACACGGACAGCTCTTGAGGAGAATTGTTGCTATAGTAACTGGTCTGTGATCTTTTGTGACCAAGAGAATAGCAGGCGAGAATGAAGGCTGTTATAGGACTTCCAAGAGGCCCTGAACGTCTCGGGTTCCTCTTTGTCCTCAGTATGTACGAGATGTCCTCATCCTCCAGTCCCTCCCCAATCTTGTTCCATATTGGTTTAGAACAGGCACAGAGCTGGTCCCTAGTCAAGTGGCTTTCAGATTCAACAGAAAGTTCAGAATCTGCTCAGTCTAGTCCATGTGCCGTCAAAACAGAGAGCTTAAGAAAGGCGAGTGCTGCCAATGTCCTCTAGTCTGACCTCAACCCAGGGAGAATCCACGGCAGGCCTTTGCAACCTTCTGCCTCGGGAGGACTACCTTATGCAGCTTTTTCCATCTCCCACCATGTTTTTGCATCTGTTCCCTCCTTTGGACCTCAGTAATCCTGTGAAGTAGTTGGGACATCTGATGCTAGCCACGTTTTCGTGATGAGTAAACTGAGGCTGGGATTCAGTGTCTTGCTCAGAGTCGTTCAGAGGTGTAGGCAAGACCAGACTCCCCACCCTCCACTTCTGGTCCAGGATTCTGCTTATGTCCATATCCATGCATCTAACAGACATGGCCGAGGGGCCGCTATGTGCTAAGCACGCTACCAACAGCTGTGGGGATGGGATGAAGCGGATAAGTCAAGTCCCCCACAGAGGGCTGTAAGGTTGCAGAGGGGAGACAAACAGGCCTAGGAATTATACAAGGATGAATGCAGAGAGGGGGAGAAGAGAAGTCACAGGAGGAGAGGGACATGCTTACGAACTCAACCGGTGATCTTACTTTTCCCTTCTTAGGGAGAAACACTGAAAGAAGCTCAGGCTTTTACATTTGCTGCATGGGAATAAATGCTTCTGCCATGCATTCTCCCAGCCAGCTAGCCCTTTCCTGTCAGGCTGTGTCTGCACACCCACAGGAGAAAATCTGTAGGATTGGTTAGTCCTCACAATCCTGTTACTTAAATAAAAACTTAGGAGCTACTGAATTCTCTTAAAATTATGGCAGTGAAAGGAACACTTTTTATGTTAAAATCCTATTCTTCTTGTATTACATTTTGATTTAAGATTTTTAAGTCCAGTGTTTATAAGAGCCCTCTCCTCTCTGCTCAGTCTTTTCGGCTTGGGGTGGGGAAGGTGTTCCTCATGTCCTCTGGCTGTCTCTTATGGCTTCTCTGCTTATCCATGGGCAAGCGAGCTGTTAGAAGTGTTGTGAAGTCTTTATATGTCTTTTGGGTGTGGGAGAAGGAGGGAGAAGGTGAAAGTGGCACTTGGCTAGGGCTGCAGAGATGAGTCATTTGAAGAGGCATTTGCAGAGAGACAAAGGTGACAATAAATCAGAGTCCTTTCCCTCAACTCTTGCTGTGAGAGGTGACTCTGAGCAAGCTGCAAAAGGGGGGCACTTGAATGATGCTGCTGGGACCACAAGTATTTATCGTGCTCCCCGTGCCCTCCTTATCACCGGGGCTGAGGACAAGATGGGGGCGGTCATATGAAAAGAGCAGAAGCACCGGGAGGTATCCAGGTGAGTGGCGGGTAGAGTAACTTGCCGTCCACCAGATAGCCTGATCATGAGTGGGAAAGGCCTGGCATTTAATCAGCCTGGCATTTTCCAGCCTCCATATGCTGGCATCTGGGAACTAAAACTCCCAGATAGCCCAGACACCCTGTGACCTCTCATTCAGATGTCAGCAGCCAGGCAGATGCAGGCTCATGCCCAGGAGGAACAGCCGACTGGTTTGGCCACAGGCCAGTGCATTGCTTGTCTTGCCAAGTGAATGACCAGATTCTGCTCTCCAGAGCTTGAAGGCAGATAGGCTGAAACCTCTCAGATGACTCAGATGACAGAGGAGGAGGTAGAGGAGGTTGAGACTGGAAAAGGCCAGTACAGAATGAGTTACCCCAGTGGGTAAAGCAATCAACTAGTTGGTGACCTGTCTTTAAAAATACTAAAAATATGTCCTAAGAGATTTAATCATTAATGCTGTAAGTCTGACCAAGGCCCAAATCCATCTAGATACCAAAGACGTAATTTGAATGGGATCTCTTTTCATTACCACTTTCTTGCATTCACTCAGTCATCCTATCAAACAGGGTTTAGACCAAACATCTCTGTATTTAACAAGGGCTATACCTTGCGGACATGGCCCCTCCAGTGACAGGAATCCTGGTGGGAAACAATGTTCTCCATTCCTATATGTCAGGGCCAGGAAACTTTATCTGTAAGGAGCCAGACAGTAAATATTCTGGGTTTTGTGGGCCATGTGGTCTCTGTCACGAGTACTCAGCTCTACCGTTATAGCGTGAAAGCAGCCACAAACAACACATAAACAAACAAATATTCTGAAAACCTTTATTTATGATCATTGAAAAAGCAGGCAATTTGAATTTAATTTTCATACAACAAAACTTTTTTTTTACTCTTTTGATTTTTCCTTTCAACCATTTAAAAATATAAAAACTTTTCTTAGCCCACGGGTCATACAAAAACTAGCAGCTGGCCAGATTTGGGCAAACTACAGTTTACCAACTTCTACCCTACATGCATGGAAAGCAGCCTTCTATTTGCCAGGAGAAAGCACACTGCTATCACAGCCCTCCCATCAACTACCCAGTGGTCTTCACCTCCAAACTGAACAACAGGAAAACTCTATAATCTTTAACTAAGCTCTTTTAAAAGTCCATGTTCCGGGGGAAAAGCAAAAACAAAAAGCACTTGTTACTTGTTGAATTGACAAACTGAGACAAACATTCCTCAAGACTAGAAAGCCCTGGATCCAGGGAACTGACTAATCACTGGGCACTAACGCCACGGAGGCACGTGTGAACTCCCCGGGCTCAGTGTCTTCCCGCACAGCTCAGCCCATAACGATTTCTAAGCAGAGTATTCATTATCTCAGACTGATTTTCATTTCAGTCTTGCTCATGCCAACTCTCTAAAAATGATCCTAAAGACTTGTGACTGTTTCAATCAATAGCAACACAATCAGTAGAAAGCCCAACCTAGCACACTTCAAAATTAGCAGTCTTCTGGCTCTGTGACTCAATATTAGCAAGAGGAAGAAAAAGACTTTTCTTCACCATCCCCTCATTTAAACAAACCAAATAGGCTTCACAATAAAGTGGAGGAGTGGGTCTAATTCTTTGAAAGACTTTGCCAGTGGAAAGTAGATTTTCAAACTGGATAACACTCAGGCCTCTGGGAGAACCCCAAGCCTCTTTGCAAGATGCTCTGGCAGGCTGTGGATGGCACACGATTCTCCCTCTGAATTCGACATTTGTTGAGGCTGACAAGCCAAAGCCCTTGCACAATTTAATCTTCATGTAACTTCTTTCCATTGTCCAGCTGTAGGCAAAGGAAATGGGCGATGAAAGTTTTGAAGTCTACTCCAGCACCCACATTTTCCTGTCTTTGTTTGCTTTACTTTATAAATTTTTTCCATACATGCTATATAGATCTTGCTCTAGTTTACCTTTTGGCACCAAATGGAAAGGGAGAGTTGGCTTTAAAGGGGCTGTGAAGTAGGAGCCAAGCTTGACTCTGTCCAGGGGAGACAAAAAGAGACAGAAGAAGTTACTTCCACCAGCACCCCAGAAAGCAATCAGACATTCCCCGTGTGTGGTCAGTGAACAGATGGGAGTCTGTGTTTGCAGCTTTGGCCAATGTAATTCAGCAAATCCTCGCTGGCACCCGTGGTGTGCCAGGCCCTGTGCCAGGAGCAGGGGAGGGAGGATGAATGAGGCATGTCTGTGAGGCTCTCCCGGTCTGTGCTCTGCTGCAGTGGTTCCTTAGCAGTGTTGGAGGCTGTCCAGAGCAGTCAGGACGTTGGACAGAAATTGGGGTTGGAGGAGGTGGGATAACTTGCTCTGGCCATTATCCACCCTAAGTAGGTGTCATTCTGAGTGCCCTAACACACATGCCTGAGCAGACCAAGGAGATCTCTAGGGACGTGGGCAGTGTTTCCCTGAATGTTCTACTGAGCCTGACCCAGCTCACTTATAGATGAAAGACAGAAACCCTGCCCACTTGGCAGAAATAACACAGCTGATGACTGGGATTCAGAGGAATCCTTAAGCCAGAGTAAGTCCTTAAGTATGAGTAGCAGCCAGGAGGACCTCGAAAGTGAGGAAGGGTGGTCCAGGAGCAGGCTAGTGCGAACCAAGTCCCTCAAGGCTTGAGCCAGCTGGGGTCAAGGGAGCCCCTCTGAGGCCCGGAGTCAGAGCTGAAAGGCACAGGAGGGCCTGACTCTGGAGGACCTGCTGAGGGTGTGTGCTCGATTCTGTAAGCAGGGATCTCCAAGGTGGGGTCTCTGAACCAGCAGCATCAGTGTCCCCTGGGAATCTATGAGAAGTGTAAGTTCTCAGCCCCATCCAGACCTACTGAATCAGAAACTCTGGGGGTGAGCAATCTGCGCTTTAATGTGCTCTTTGGTTCTGATGGGCACTAAAGTTTGAGAGCCACTGACATATAGGATGAGGAGAATGACTTAAGCTGGCATTGGGAGGAACTGACTATTAACCAATAAGGTAAAATAATCAATTTCTAGCACAGTGATGACAGGGGGCCAAAGCAGACCACCCCGCCCCACCCTCCAGGGCCTTCGGGGCTCAGTTCACACTCCCTAAAGCAGTGGTCTCAGGGAGCCTGGTCCTAGTCCCAACTCCCCTCTCCTCTCTGGCAGGAGACAATTCCTGCCTGCCTGCCCCTTCCATCTAAGAGCGCAGCAGCTCAGGAGAGGCTGCAGTGAGGCCACCATCCCTGGGGAGGCCTCGGGCCAGGTTCTTGTCAGCTGAGCAGCGTCCTTGGAGAGGGGAAAGAATGAGACAGCAGCGCTGACCCTGGACCTCCAGGGATCTGCTCTCCCCCAGCCTGTCTGTGGGTGGAGCCGTCCAGGGCCTGGCCGAGGGGAGCGGGGTCAGTTAAGGACATGCCTGTTACTACAGCACGTTCCAGCTGTAATGGGCCTGGGGCATGCAGCATCACAATGCAAACACTACACTGGGTGGAGAATAGATGGCTTTTCTTGGAAGGGCAGAAACTCATTCTTGATGTTACCGAAAGTAGAAAACAAAACCCAAGAACAAACCCGCAGCCTGATCTACGGTCTGAATCTGTCTAGGCCCTCCAGTTTCCCAGGCCTGCGAAGCTGCCAAGCTCCACCAACACCCTTTCCCCAACTGACCAGATGCCTGAGGTCCGCCTCTTATTGATTTATGGCTATAGCTCCGTGCAGGCCCACAAAGCCTCGGGAGGAACTCGTCGGCGCTTTATCAGTCATTTGCACCTGAGTCTGGAGCAGTCTCCTCGTATGGGGGTTTTTGAGATTGGGAGCCAGAGGGCCAAGGAGCCAGGCCTTGGGGTGGAAGGAGAGAGGAAAGACAGACTAGACACAAGGCTGAGGGGAAGGAGCGTCTGCTTTTGAGTTCCTAGGAGCTCAGACTCTCTCCTGCACAGGGACATGTCCACGTCCTCTCAGCAGTCTCCTCACTGAGTCCTGAATGGCCTAAAGAAAACCCCTGTTTGTACAGCCCAGCATGGGAAAAGGTCGTCTGATAGAAAGCGCAACCAATTTCCTGAGGCCAACACAGAGATCCTATTGAGAATAACTCACCTATAATAAGTTAGAATCCACTAAAAAGGAAGAATACAGCTTGCCAGTTGTCTCCTTGGGAGAGAGCGTGGAGAAAAGCACACAGGAAGGGTCTTCACAGCCTGGCCTGAGTGAATTCT
The DNA here is from genome assembly GCF_000696425.1 of Galeopterus variegatus. Lineage (NCBI taxonomy): Eukaryota > Metazoa > Chordata > Mammalia > Dermoptera > Cynocephalidae > Galeopterus > Galeopterus variegatus. The sequence goes on from NW_007729676.1 coordinate 173,647, forward strand.
CTGATTCACATTTCTCTCCCCTGACTTAAGGCAACTGTGTTTCCCTTACATAAGTCATTTATTGCAAAAGCCTCTTTTGGCACAAAAGGACAGAGTGGGATGGCAGGAAGTGAGGGAGAGTCCTCTGGTAGTTCTGGAAGCAGGCTGGGCTCTGTCTTCATCGGCAGTCCTGGACTTGTGTCGGGGCAGTCAGGACTGAGGGTCAGGAGCTCAGATCCAGCCAGGACACCAGTGGAGTGAATGGGTAGTGCGGGGTGTTCCCTGGGGAGGCTGAGCCCAGATGAGACACACAGGTAGGTCATCGGGCAGGAACAGCTGTTCACATCTGTCAGAAACAATGGAGAGTGCTTCTTTGCAATACCAGGCTGGGCGTCTCCCAGCTCCTGCCTGCAGCAGTCTTCCCCTTCTGAGGAGCAGAGAGGAGCTGGCACCTCTGCACCACTGAAGTGACACACCCCCAGAGGCAGTCCCCACCCCATGAGAACTTGCAGTTAAGTGAAACCACAGTCCTCCCTTCCCAGGCACCTGATAAGGTTCCTGACCAGGACCCTGGAAAGCATGGTCATGTGAGGCTATGGATCCCAATTCCTGCCACCTCTGATGTCACAAGGGCCACCTCCTCAAGTCAGGAAGAGCAACTTATCTATCACAGCACTGAGCATGTGCCCGACTGATGTTGAGTAGAATTGAGTCCCAGAGATCATCTGACCTCGATGAAGAGACTTGGTTTGAAAAATTAAGATTTCCCAATGAAGAAATACTCCTTCAACTTCTCTCTTAATGCATTAGTCAAGGTCCTTTATAAAATCAGCTCAAGGAAAAGAGGAAGTACAGTGGGCAAAGGACAAGCCATGCTGCCCAAATGGACAAAAACCAGGAGTGTGTGTGTGTGTGTGTGCATGTGTGTGTGTGTCTGGAGAGCAACCTCTCCCTGGCTGGAGTCAGGAAAGGAGTCCTAAGCGAGGAGCAGGAGGAGATGGGCCTTGGTGGGCCCACTTACTCCACCCTATGCTCGTGGGCCTGAGGAGAGAAGGCCCTAATTTGTTAATGACCCCAGTCCTGTGCTGCTCTCCAGTCCCTTCCTCAGAGTGACTGCAGAGGAGACTCATCAACATGAGGCTCAGCTCCCAGTAGACTAATGAAAAGAGGGCACAGGCATGAGAAGGGCCAGATGCGGACGGTGTGTATTAATCACGGGAACGTGTCAGCTTTACTGTCTACATCATATGCCTTTACTTAGAACTGAGAATGTGTCTCTGTTACCTAGGCCCTTTACACTGAGCATTTCAGAACACAAAGGGCACACACACACACACACACACACGCACGCACGCACGCAAAGGGTTCTTTTTCCCAGCAGAAAGAGCTATCAGAGAAATGAGCTCACGGGTGGTGTCTATTTGCAGAAGCAGAGACAGCCCACAAGTATGAGCCACAGACTCCAGTGCCTGTGGAATGGGAGGAGTGGGGGTGGGACAGTGTCTGCCGTCCCCAAGGATTCAGCAGGGCCTCTGTGATGAGGACTCGCCTGTGCCTGTGGGTCACAGATGTGAATCTAATGTGCACATCTGCCACTCTGAAGCCCACCCCCACCTACCCCAGTGCCCTCACACAGCTGCAAAAGAGCTGCTGATGTGTGGGATGCAGAAGAGGTCCGCTCACGTTTGCTCACCAAACCTCAGATGGTAAAATAAGGCAAAAGCTTGCATGGGGGCAGGGGACGGAGTTAGACTTGAAACCCAGGGCAGATCACTCAAGTAAGAGGAGAGATACTGAGGAATGATGACTCAGAGTTGAGAGGGACCAGGGAAGTTGGATAGGAGCGACCACAACAGCTACAACCCCTCACCTAGAACACCAGAGCATTGCTCTGAGTTTAAAGCTGTACTCAGATTTCAAGAAAATTAGGGGTGAGTCTGGCCATGTGGGCTCAGGGGCAGTCAACTCAATTGCTTCCAAAGTCAAAGCTGTTTGAAGGTAATTTCAGTTCCTGATTGACTAGTCGTGATGGAGCAATCCACCTCATTGCTTCCAGCTGACCTCAATGCCTTCCACAAAGGGTTGTTGATGCCCCGAGCTGCACAGGCTTGGCAGGAGAATGGAGAAAACCAGTCAGTGAGTTTAGAAAAGAAACTGCATGTAGAAGATGGTTGTTCTTAAAGAAATCTGTAGGTATTAGAGTTGGGTTTATGTTATTGGCATGGACGTTATAATGTAGGTAAGGAAAAGAGCCAGAATGATTTGGTGAGGCATAAGTTGGGGAAATTAGAGTATTAAGTATAAATTATCAGAGATAAGTAGGCTAAGGACAGCTTATATATAAGTGTGTGTGTGTGTGTGTGTGTGTATATGCACACAAAAGTCATATACGTATCTGTAATGCAGAAGTAAGAGAAGAAAGAGGTCAACAGTCCCAACATATTTTAAATTCCTTGGAAGCACTGGTTTGGACATTTACTTTTAGCTCTCAAAGCACTTGCAGAGGGCCTTTCACATAGCAGGAGTTTGGTAAACACCTGGAAATTGAAGCTCTAGCTTGTCACTACTTGGTAGAGACTCAGTAGCATCACTGTACCCCAAATGGAATGAGCTGCAGAGACACAGGTCAGCCATATGCCCCTCTCCACTGAGGAGAAGCCTTTGCAAGGTCAGAGTCCATGCACACTCAGCCAGCTGCAGGCGTGGGGTCTGGCTCTCTGGTAGTGAGTAGTGATGGGACGTTGCACACGGTTTGTACACACTTAAACTGCATCTGCATAACACCCAACAGGCTATTTCTACAGAGTGTGGTCGGGGGCTTCCCTCCTGTTGTCTCTGCCGTTGCATAACACTTGGTAAAATGCTACTGAACTTGTCACCTTCAGGCATGATTCTGGAACTAAATGTAAAGGTGCTGGGCTCAGCCAGTCTAAAAGGTCTGGTGATTTCTTCTCTCAGCCCTTCTCTTCTCCCAAATCCAGAGATGCCACCACCATTTAGAAGCCCTGGATGGCTGTTTGTCCCCAGCTGCTCCAACACAGGGGTTGTGGGAAAGGTTAGATAAAAGGTGTGCTTTCTCTCCTCGGAGTCTCATGGCATTGAGGAAGAGCAGCCTCGTTTTGCAGAACATCTTCCATCACTATTACTGTCTGGGCAGCTACCGCTGTCTGGCCAGTGTCTCCCACAGTGGCTGGCTTGACCACCAGGGTCGGGCCACTGAGCACCTGACACATGTCAGACTTCTGATCTCTTCAAGTTGCCTCAAAGAATGAATATTTTTAATCTAGAAAATGTTTATTTCCTAGATATCCAATTGTGTAGGTATGGGTGTAATACAATGCAAATTTCAGAATATCTCATAGAAGGATTGTGCAAATTTACAGAAAATTTAATGTAGCTTCAGAAAAGCACCTTGTCTTCTTAATCAACAAGGTTGCCCAGCTGCAGAGGATCAAGAAAATGGGCTTTCTCCTCCCCACTCATTACTCAGCACCCTCTCCCCTGCCGAATTGAGCTGCCATATCCAATTCAGACTGACACGGGGTGAGGGGCGCAAAGAGTCTATATGTATATAAAGATATAGGAAGAAAATAAACCATCACGGGAATCTGTTGGGCTTCTTCCCATGACTGTGATCTTACCCATGTTTGAATCACAAACTTTAAATTTCTAACAATTAAGATTCTTGCAGTTTCCAAGTAATTTGTTAAATGCCTATTCAACACAGATATTTATTTTCAGCTGTGGCTTGTAAATGCCTACGAACTGATTCATGTTGGTGGTCATTATGACACTTTCTGTGAATTGGTGAATAAATATGATTTTAGAATTTCACAGTAAAGATGAGCTCTGAGAGTTTTTGTTGTTCAGACTATTTGATAAGGAGAGACACTGCTTTGCTGGGTCAATATTCTCGTGGCTGTGTTCTAAATCCATGGTTGGAGAACAGAGGCCGGTGAGATGTGGGGGAGGCGACGTGGCAAATTGGCCCCTATCTGGCTTCAGTCAGGGCCCTCTGTACCCAGAGCTGAACTTGGCAGCATTGTTGTTGGAGACCAATACACAGATAGTCCTTGTAACACTGGGCATGTACTGAGCACCTACAAAGTGCTGGAGCTCTCTGTTTAGGGTCTTAATTAATCCCTGAAGTAGGTCATCTTTACTATAAAACATGGAAAAGATGAGACCCAGACGAGTTGGGGAACTGCCCGAGGGCAAGTGGGACTGAGCACAGCCCTGTCCTTCCATTGTCTCTCTCCGTCCTGCTCCTCATGCCAACCTACCCTTGTACCCAGATGCCACCCAGGGCCACCTCACCCCCAAAGCCCACAGAAGATGGGCTCCCCTCGCCATGCAAAGCCAGTAGAGATCCAGGTGCCTCCCTAGGGTCCTGCATGGTGTAGTGACTGCGCCCTTCTCTCCCGCTTCACACGGGCCACCCAAGGGTCAGGCCCCATCCTTTGCTTGAGTTCCTGTGGGAAAATTCAAACAAAGCGTTGGCATCATGGAAAGGGGTCACTTGCACATGATGTGGCAAACAGCTGCATATCACAGTAGACGTTCCTGTATTTCAGGCTCCTTTTGGCCACCGTCCCAGCCGTGTGCCACTTGCCTGCCCTCTTCACCCCGCCCTTCCCCCTGCCCCGCTTTCATCTCTCTCCATCCTGTGCAGACATAAACAAAGAAAGTTCCTTTTTCTGTCTTTTTGAAGAGCAGCTTCATCATCTTTTCTTCATTGCCTGGTCTTCTGACAAAATCCATGCTTATTCTTCTACCCCAAGCAGTTCATCAAGACCTTCTCCTGAGGAGACCATTCACACCCTAAGAGGACTTTTTTCTGCTCAATGTCAAGATAGAATGTTACTGCATTGAACTGTATCTTTTATATCAGAGAGTCAACGAGGAGCCTGAGAAGGTTTGGTCTATTTGGTGGTCTTTCCACGCTTCACCTTGGTAATGCCCATGTGCATACACATACACACACACAAATATGCACACACACAAACATACATACACACACAAACACATACATCCACACAAACACACACACACAAACACACAGGTGCACACACACACAGCCCTATCCTTGGGTTTCCCTGGATACCAACGTGGCGGCTCACTTCCAGATCCCTGACTGCTCTTACCACCCTCTTACTCCCAAAACAACCCAAGTCCATGATCCTGCTGTCTGATAAATAGATTCTTCATGCTCTATCTGTGTCTATTCCTTCTCATCTCTTTTAAAAGGTTTCCTCATCCCACAGCCACCACAGCAGCCTCCCTGCTGGCTGTCCTCTCCCCGACTCTGTGCATGCCATGATGCTGACATTGCTCACGTTCCACTAAGCGGTGCCTCCCAGGCTGACGAGCCACAGAGACTTCTAGTAACTCCAGGGGTCCCCCAGTCCCTCAGCACAAATGAGCTATATTCTTTAATGTGAAGAAGTCCTAGTTTATCTGGTTGGAACGTAGGGATTCACATCAGGTCAACCTGATAGAGGATACATGGCAAAGACAAACAACAAAAGGAAATTTATAAACTATGGATAAAAGTCCTGGGCGGAAGTTTCATCACAATCATATCTGTCTGTGCTCTTGTGGAGAGCCTGGGATACAGTAAGTGCCCAGAGAGAATGTGTTAAACTGAATGGAATTAAATCTCAAACCCAGGATCCTCAGTTACCTGGCCCCAGCCTAAGTGTTCATCCCTATATCACCCAACTACCCAACATGAATCCTAGGACCTAGTATTCCCAAGTCTTTTACTCTAGCTGCTCTGCTACCTGGAATGCCGCCCCTCCCCCCACAACTTAGTCCATGGAAATTTTATCCCTAACTGGAGGTCCACCTCCATAGCTGCAGAGCTATTTATCAGTGATGCCATGCTTGCTTTCCCAGTGGAATGTGATCCTACCATCCTCTGCACCCCCAGAGCGTGTCCTAACCTATTGTTAAGTGCGGCAAGTGGAAGGTGGGGCGAACAGGACATAGGACATGTTGTTCTAAGCCAAACTCAAATACCTGCAGAGGTATGGCAGACAGGGTGAGTGAGCACAGTGGCCTGGGTGGGGCCGAGGGTGAAAAGAAAAATCATACCAAGTCCACAGGGAGAGCTGCCCCTCAACTCCAGCCAACTGTTTCAATGCAAGGATGGGTGCCCATCATTGCCAGATCTTCCAATATTCTGTTTCAAGAAAAGTCCGAAACACAAGTTTTCATGTGAAATTTAGCAAATTTTAAATATGGGCAACTAATTCACACTTTTTTTTTAACAAATTCAATGTGGGCCAAATAAAATAGATTGGCAGGCTGAATTCAATACACAGGCAACCAGTATGCAACCCCTACTCTAGACCAGGTGAGTCTGACTAATCAGAAAAATAAAATCATCCCCAAACCCACAATTCAGGTTATTTAGTCTTGTGGGTATAAATGCCACTGGAAGGGGGCAGAAGGAACAGAGAAGAGAGAAGCAGATTAGCCAAGTGAGTAACCCGCAGCTATACCAAGGTGAAGTGGTTTCTGGGCAGTTGCTTGCTGGTAAATGGCTCGCAGCCACCTGCAGCAGCTGGGGGGCTGGGGGACAGATCTAAGTTATAACATTTGCTGCTTCCCATGGTATAAGTACTCACACCATGGCTGATTTTAAGCTACCAGTGTGACATCACTGAACTCAGGGTTAAGAAGAGATGCTAAAAAAATTGGCTTTTGCAAGCAAGCTCTACCACACACCACTGTTTACAGATCAGGAATCAAGAAAAACCCAGGAACACCTTTAATTATGAACAGATAAACCTGCCACCTTCTTAAGGACTCAGCCTAGTGTTGGGAAGGCACATGACCTACATCAAAACCTCCTTCACATATCCAGGCATGAGATGCTGTCACTTTCATGAAAGGCTATCATCCCTGTTAACCGCCAGATGATTTGAGCAGGGGCCGCTGGTTACGTTAAGCTAGGCTGTCACTGAAGACCGTCAGCGGGAAGAGGAACCAGAATGAAGGCTGCACTAAGGCGCCTGCGCTCAGGAAGACAGAAGGAGCCTGGGCGGAGGGAAGGACAAGAAGGCAGCAGGTGGCCTTTCTTCCACCACAAACCATTCAGCCACCTCCCGGCTTTCATGACGGCAGAATGAGACACAGCCAGGAGACATGGGGGAGGACGAAAAGAGGAAAAGCACAACATTGGGAGAGATGAAATGTGGCCACCTGAGCGGAAGGAAAGCTGACACCACCAGGTCCCCACCTCAAAGGACAGAGGCTTTTCAAAAGAGGCCTGACCCCCGGCTCCTTTTTGTTCTCCTCTTGGAATCTTTGATGAATTTTAAAATCTTCTTTAGAATCAGCACTGCCTTATCTAAGGCCAAGCTTGAAATGTGGGCAGCTCGATGGAGGGTCAGGGCCGCGCAGAAGTTGCCTCTGTTCATCAGGACTCTTGGTGATAAGTTGGATAAGCCTAAGCAGAAGGACACATTTTTTTTGGCTCTTGTAACCCAACAGTAAGACGAGGTGGGGTGTGGCTGGGCCTCACTGATGGCTGGAAGCTGAGGACTTGCTCTGGTGATTAATACATATTATATATACATATAACTAATCATTAGATTGAACTATATATATAATTATATACTCATATATTATGTATTTACATACAATATATAATAATTAGGGCTTGCTAATGTTATTAATATGTATTAATTACATATATTAACATATTAATTATATACTCATATTTTATGTAATTATTTAAAATTAGATAAGTTTTATATTGTATATATTGTTAAAATAAATTATATAAAATATGTTTTTATTTAATTTATATAGTTATATAGCATATATTATATAATTATAATTACTCTGCATAATTATATAATTATATGTTATATAATTAAATTACATAATTATGATTATTATGTATTATTGATTACATAATTATATATTGTATACTATTAATACATTAATATTAACATATTATTACTATATATAATTTATTAGGCACTAACTAGGTGACCCTCATGCCTACCCCTTTTTGCATATTGGCAGGTTGTTTCTGACCAATTTTCATCACTAGGTGGGATCTGCTGGCAACTCCCAGGCTCACGTCTTCTCTGCTGCACCTTCAGAGAGGAAGGGGCACATTTTTCTCAGTCCCAGCTGTATTAGCCTGTTTCTGTTGCTTATAACAGAATACCTGAAACTGGGTAATATATACAGAAAACAAAGTTTATTGCTTACAGTTTCGGAGGCTGGGAAGTCCAAAGTCCAGGGAACACATCTGGTGAGGGCCTTCTTCTACAGGTGACTCTCTACAGGGTCCTGGGGTGACCAACGTGTCACATGGGGAAGGTGGGCTGAGCAAGAGAGTTACCTTCTCACTCCCCTTACAAAGCCATCAGAACCATGCCCATGACCACTCATTAAACCATCAAAGGATTAATCCATTCTGGTGGGTACAGTTCTCACAATCTAATCACCTTTTAAAGGCCCCACCTTTGAATTACCATAATAGGATTTCCCACCCTCTTAGCAGTGTTACAACAGAGGTTAAGTTTTGAACACATGAAACTTTGGGGAACACATTGAACCCATAGCACTAGCTCAAAGTCTCAGACACTCTTTAGGCCCTCCCTGTGTCATGTATGACCCCGTCGCTGTGCATGGGACTGGGGTCCATGTTTGACAGCCCCACCCTCTCTCCCCACCACCAGGAACACATATCTAGGAAACAGATGGGGAGAAGCATTTCTCAAATAAGACACGGAGAACCTTCACCAGAACCTGGGCAGATACAACAAATAACTTCCCATTGACTGCTTCCATTCAAGAATTCCCTGAGCCTGGCCTTCCTAACGTGTGCTGCATGGAGTACACAGTCCATGGGATGTTTCTCAATTGATACTATTTTTTTTTTTAAGTTCCCTGATAAAGTTCTGTTCTTGGAAATAATGGATTGAACAGGTTTTCTTTATGCCAGGAATTTTCAGAATGTCCACTCTGAATCATCTAGAAGAGAAAACAGGAGAGAGTTTCTCAAGCTGATTTAGCTGTAGAACGCTTTACCTCATTAACCATCGTTGGGACCAGCGTTCACACTCCAGCCTGCTTCGGGAACTGTGGACTCAAGCATGAGATGTGGACTTGGAGCCGAGACCCAGGGTTCTTCTCCTTGTTAATCCCTCATCCAGGGAACCATCCTATGCCAGGCAATTAAATCATCCTAAATATGACTTCCACGACGCAGGCCCTGCTCCACTGTCCTCAAGGCCTATCTGCTGTGTCCACCCATGTAGCACAGCTTACACTCCCAGTTCACATCCTCATGACCTTGCACTGGAAGGCCACATCTCAGGTTCAATCAGCCCATCTCAAAAGCCAAGAAAAGCTGTTGAGCCCAAGGATGTAGAGGTTGCAGCTGAACAGAGAGTGCTGGAGCATGGTATAATGGTAGCTATGACTGGCTCTGGCCAGCAGAGTGGTGACACCATGGGCTGGGTCTGGCTGGTGTCACCCACATTAGTATGCTCAGCGCAAAAGGGAAATGGCCAAAGATAAAGGACCCAGCATGGTCTTCCAAGCACAGAACCATGAGTAGCACGTGGCAGGCCTGGGAAATGCCTTCTCTTTCTCTCCACCAGTTGCTCACTGTGTTAACATCCTGGCTTAAGACTTACCCTGGGTCAATCCCACTAAACTGTGACCCAAATATGTTGTCAAAGTAAACCAAGGTAAAAATCTTCCAAAGAGCCTCTCTGTGTCTTTTTTTTTTTTTTTTTTTTTTTTTTTTTTTTTTT
>NW_007729676.1:184331-206029 GCF_000696425.1 Galeopterus variegatus
AAACGGGCCCCAAAAATTTTGTCAAAAAAAACCAAGGGAAAAAACTTCCAAAAAGCCCCTCTTTGTTTTTTTTTTTTTTTTTTTTTTTTTTTTTTTATAGATGACTGGTAAGGGGATCTCAACCCTTGGCTTGGTGTTGTCAGCACCACGCTCAGCCAGTGAGCAAACTGGCCATCCCTATATAGGATCCAAACCCGTGGCCTTGGTGTTATCAGCACCGCATTCTCCCAAGTGAGTCACAGGCTGGCCCCTCTCTGTGTCTTTTTAATGATCTTAAAATAAAGCTGAATGCACTAAGGCTTGGAAATGTTTTCTGCTGTAACAAATTTTGCCATGGAGCCGGCCTGGTGGCGCACTGTAAAGTGCGCTGCTTGCGAGCGCAGTGGCGCTCCCGCCGAGGGTTCGGATCCCATGTGGAGACCAGTTCCCGCTCACTGGCTGAGGGCAGTGCGGGCACAACACTGAGGGTTGCGATCCCGTTGCCGGTCCCCGGTACGGGCGTGACACTGAGGGTTGTGATCCCGTTACCGGTCAGTAAAAAAAAGACAAAAAGGAAAAAAAAAACAAATTTTGCCATGGGAATCATTATTAATATATGTACCTTATTAAGCATTAACTAAGTGCCAGGAACCATGCTGTGCTTTACACATATTATTTCATTTTAACCCCACAAAAATTTTATTAGATTTAAAAATATTTTATCTCCATCTACAAACAAGGAAACAAAGCACAGAGAGACTAAGTAAATAATCTGAGGCTACATGATATCAGGGTTCAATTTCACCCAGTCCTATCCAACTTAAACTGGTGATTTTAGCCCGTATATACTCAAGAAAGTTTGCTTTGGGTCACTCCAAAAGCAGGTGCTATATTCTGTGAGTTCCCAGTGTTGTTATAACTATAGAGCTATTTGGAAACTTTTAAGAGGGAAAGTTCTGGTGCTGACACATGGCAGAGATGTCCACATGTGCCTATGGGTTTCATCAATGTCCTTGCTAGACAGAGGTTCTGCATCCCTGGCTCTGGGGTCTGAGCACTGCCCTTTGACCTTGTTCAGAGCCCTTATTCCAGTTCTCTCTTCTCCAAACAGGAAGGTGGCCCCAGAAGCCCTCTGTCAATTGACTTAATTGATGATTATGTTCCCTTTCCTAAGGCTACACTGTCAAAACAATGGTTCCTGTTCTTCCCCTCACTTTATCTGCCTTCACTCTTCCAATTACCACCAACATTTACAGTCACTCAACAGTTGCACAACCATGCCATGGGTGCCCACTGTTTTCTTGAGACTAAGACAAACACATACATGAGTATGTACACACATACCTGCAATACACCTACACACACACATACTTATCCACGACCTTCTATTTTTATGACTCCTTAGTAAAACCACTACATAGTCATGGCACCACTCTTATGTGACAATCTCGCTTTCATTTACTTGTTTTCAAAGTGGTGATAATGGCACCTCTCTTAAAGGACTGTTGTGATAATTAAATAACATAATTTTTGTAAAGTTCCACAGTGTCCAGCCCTTTGGGCACTCACTAAATAATTACTGTCATCACAACTAGTAACAGATAGTGTGGGCCACACTTCCTTTCATTCAGAACTTCTTTTATTCACTCACTGAGCACATTCATTCATTCAGGTCCTGGGGTCTAGCCTGGACAAAATTCTCCATGGGTGGCCTCCTGTTTATCTCACCAATGCAGACATTTTTCAGAAAGAGACAAGGAGAAAAGAGCAGGGAGACATACGAAGACTTGCTGAATACTCACTTTGGACTAGGACTTCACTGGCATTTTCTAATTTAATCCTTTCAGCAACCCCATGCGGAAAGTATCTCTATCCCTGTTTTATAAATGAAGAAACTGAGTTCTAGAGAGATTAGGTCTCCTGCCCAAGGTCACACAACTGGTGAGAGGCAGAGCCCACTCCTTCACAGATGTGGTATTCTGAATATTGTGCTTGTACCACAGAGCCAAATATCTGCCCACATCACTGGGGAATAACCATCCTTGAAAAGAAAAATGTTGCCTTTGAAAAAGCAGAGCGAGCGGGTGTTGGAGCCCAGTGACAAATGCTGTTTTCCTTTTTAGTGCCTTGGGCTGCAACCGGTCCCAAAACACACACCAGATAGGAACTGAAAAGCCCTGGTTAGACAACTACAATTCCAAAAATAAAGTGAGTGTTAAAAAATAAATAAGCCAGAGAGAGACAAAAAACAACAGGAGAGCAAACGATGTAGAAATACACGCTTTGAAACAGGGGCAAACGGGTGTCCTCTCTGAACAATGACACCGGAAAACTGTCCCCAAGGTCTCTGTCAAACTCTGTGTCCTGAAACTTACAGCGATTCCAAGACACAGGGCAACTTTGAGTCTTAATTCATTCATTCATCTATTCATCGCCCAAAGACACTCCACAGCTACTCACTCAGTGCCTCCTGTGAGCCACCATACCCTGTGCTAAGCGCCAGGGACACCTGCAGCACCAGGTTTCCACTCTCACTGAATTTACAGTTTAGAAAAGGAGAAAAATAATTATCAAATAATGTAAGTATGAACTGCCCTTATGATGAGCACTACAAAGGAGACACTTCTGGAGCTATGAGCATCTATAATAATAGGTTGAATTTCCATAATCAGGAAGGTCGAAGGTTCCCTAAGGAAATGCTGAGTGAGTTGAGAGAGAGGGAGAAAGGGGCAGTGTATTGGTGAAGATTCTTAGCTGCAAATGAGAAAGTCACCTTTCGCTAGTTGAAGACAGCAGGCATTTACAGAGGGATATTAGCTAGCTCACAGAATCACTGGGAGAATAGGAACCTGAGCTTCCAGAAACATCAGCAGCATCTTCTCCAGCAGAAATAAACTGGGGCCTGAGTACCAATGTGGACTGATGATCTGGAAGGATCTCCAACTTACTTTACTCTCTCTGTGTCTTCCCCTGAGACTTTCACTCCAAATTCTTCCCATCACTTCACCTCCCAAAATGCCATGTCTCAGCTGGGATGACCACCTGAAGGGGAGTCAGTGAGTGTACAGAGTAAACACAGTGATATTCCCAAATGGGCTCAGATTTTACCACTTGAGATTACACTGCTCCCCTGCTCAAAGTCCATGAGAGAGTTCCATGATCTCAAGATCAAAGTGAAACCCACTCTGTGGCTCCCAGTGCTATTAATGACCTGGCCACAACCTCCATTTAACAGACACAACCCCACCTCTCCTTGCCTGTGTGGAATTCTGCATTCCAAGGATCATCCATGCATCTAGCAGACTTAGCTAAGCATGGGGTAAGGCTGCTAGAAAGTGAGAAGGACCCACAAGGAGCAAGCTGCTTTCTGAAAAATATGGCTATTTATCTGAAACGCTGGTGATAGACAGCCACAAGCCTCCTCTAACAAGACATGTTTGAAAAATGGAAGAACCGCATTGCATATTTTCTGTTAATAAATAATAAAGTAACTTTTCACTTTATAAAAATATATTAACTCTGTCACTTGGTAGGAGACCACTTTGATTAAAAAGGCCCTCTGTGCACTCTCTCAATCTCCCAACAGTAGCTGGATGCTATCATGAAAGTCTGCTTCTAATAGATTTTGACCCAAACACAACTTGAAGCTGGTTCTTCCAGTATAAGATGATTTCAACTCAGAGACTGTGTTTGACATGGAGCAATGGGACAGACTGCTTACTGATGAGGGTTTCCACAGCTGGGTAATTTGTGTGTTCCAGGACCAGTTTTGCTGCCAGATTTCCTGGACTCACTCAGATAAGAAAAAGGTAAATATTGTGTCTAGACTCAAGGATAGAGGTGGCACCAATGGGCGTGTCTCCCCGGGTGCATTGAAGAATAGCCACTTCCAGATGAAAAAAATTAATTTAAGGTAATGGTCTCAGAACTGTGTGCTAGATGGAGTGGAACCCCCAAATTTTCCTGGGGGTGGGGGAGCAGGCTCAGCCTGCACTTGAAGGCACCCCATCTTGAAGGCAACCTGGGCTTCTGCAATAAAGACCCTAGGAAGATTTGATCTGTACACAGTGAAAATCTTAACTCAAGACAGATGGCTTTGAATGTATTTTTCCCTTGACATAAAGGTCCCGTGGGGAGAGCTAAAGCAGACTAGCCTGGGGGTGTTTTTCTTCTGTGGGAGAGGTGAAGGTTGAGTCTCAGAGTCCAGGATGTGCCCACCCGGGATAATGGTGCAGTTGGTGTGCACGTCATATGGCTATAAAGGCTTTGCACTTCTGGGATGAAAAATATTTCCCTCAGATGGGATCTTCTGTTTTAGGCAAAATGATGCTCCTTAAAAACATCTTCAGAATCATAGAACTCTAGATTTCCAGAACTCATATTTTGACTAACATAACAGAGAGAGAAGGAAACAGGGAAGAAAAAAGGGATGGAGGGAAAGAGGGAGGGAGAAGTGAGCAAACCAGCTGCCCACCTTCACCAGTTCTATTACAGATTTAACAAGACTATAAAATGAGAGTTCTAACCCAGAAATGGGAGAAAATATTGTAGGTTTTTGTAAATTTAGATGTAAAAACATTTATAGTGGGCACAAAGAAAACAGTGAGAGTTAAAACATTAGCCACTCCAAAAAAATCCTCAGTTAAAAACTAACGAGGCAGACTGTTTTATAATCAAAGTGATAATTTCTTCAAAACTACTTCATTATACACAGCACTGTGTGTGTGAGAGAAACAGAGAGACAAACAGAAAGAGAGAGAATGGGCCGGCCCGGTGGCCACTGCTACAGTGCGCCGCTTGGGAGCGCGGTGGCGCTCCCGCCGAGGTTTCGGATCCCACATACAGACCGGTTCCCGCTCACTGGCTGAGCGAGGTGCGGGAGCAGCACCGAGGGTTGCGATCCCGTTGCCGGTCCCAGTGCGGTATGGGCGCGACACTGAGGGTTGCGATCCGTTGCCGGACACGAAAAAAGACAAAAAAGGTTGCGATCCCGTTGCCGGTCCCAGTCCGGTATGGGCGCGACACTGAGGGTTGCGATCCGTTGCCGGACACGAAAAAAGACAAAAAAGGTTGCGATCCCGTTGCCGGTCCCAGTCCGGTATGGGCGCGACACTGAGGGTTGCGATCCGTTGCCGGACACGAAAAAAGACAAAAAAGGTTGCGATCCCGTTGCCGGTCCCAGTCCGGTATGGGCGCGACACTGAGGGTTGCGATCCGTTGCCGGACACGAAAAAAGACAAAAAAAAAAAAAAAGAAAGAAAAAAAAAAAAAGAAAGAAAGAGAATGAAGAGGTGTGATTAGGTAACACTTGAAATCTACTGAACAGGCATCCACACTCCAGAGAGGGTTGCTTAAACTCTTCAGATATCTGTATCAAAATCTATACAGGAGGTTTGTGTACCACTTAAGAGATCAGAAATTTTTCAGAACCCAGTAAGAAAATAGACAAAGAAAATGGACAGACAATTCACAGAAGAGGAAATTCAAGAGGCTAAAAAGCATATAAAGATATTCTCGAACTTATTAGTAACTATGAAAATGTAATTTAAACCAAAATCAGACATCACAGACCCATCAGATTGGCAAAAACTAGAGAACTGGATAGCACCAAAGCTGGTAGAGCCCAGAAACCCTTGTGTGCTGCTGGTAGGAACACAGGCTGGGGAGCAACCCAGCACCATTCCCAGGACTGAGGAATTCCATTCTGAATAATCCCCAGAGAAGCTGTCTCACATGCACATGAACAGGCGTGTCTGCTGTAGCGCCCTTTGTGGTGTCACGGAGTTGAGGCCGTCTGAAGAAACAAATGTTGAGTAAACGTGGTGAGACATGCAGCAGAGGTGAGAAATGAGACGGGACATATGCATGGAGTAGCAGGTCTCACAGCGTGCATCCCGGCCCCCGTCACCTTTTTCAGGACTGAGACATTCATTCTTCCAGCTCCTGGAAGTGTTGGCCCCAATGGCTCTCAGCTGAATCTCCCCATGAAAATTGCTCTGAGCTAAAGCAAGCCCCTTATCCCCTCAAGGGCAGCCCACATGCAAGGTGGATGCTGGAGACCAGGTCCATTGCCTTAAGTCAGGGCAACTCTTCTGGGCAATCACAGCTCCAGAGCTCCAGCGAGGTCCCCAAGATCTGTATCACAAATTGTTCCTCCCTCTGCCCAGTCCTGCTTCCCTCTCTCCCTCCCAAGGGTTGATCCTCAAGCACAGAGGATTCCCAGTAAACTTTATTTATGCTAATCTCTATCTCACAGTCTGTTTCCCGGGAAACCCAACCTAAGACATATAGCAACATGGGTAGATAATGTAAGCATAGTGATAAAAGAAGAAAAAAAATTAACACAATGAGATCTCTAACCCACTAGCATTAATAAAAATTGACAATAGATGCACACAAAACTATACATGTTTTCAAGAACACATACAAATAAAAGACAGAATCAATACCTTAGATGGTTTGCCTGTGCGACCTAGGAGGGTATAGGAGTGGGAATGGGGCTTTGGACAGAGACCAACAATAATGACATGACAGGAACTAAAGCGTTTATTAAATAAATCCTTTTGTAAGTGAGGTCCAAATTTGCACTACTATTACTAGTATTAACAAAATAATTTTAATTGATAAAATGAGAGATGATTCAGAACATGTGGTGGACTAGAGATATGGCAAGGGTCTCCACAGCCCTTGTACAAGGGGACTTCAAAAAGTTCGTGGAAAAATAGAATTAAAAATAATACAAACCTTCCCATGAACTTTCCTATGAACTCTTATGTTAAAAACAGGTAAGAAAGCAAGCACAGCAACCTACTTTCTTCTAGAAAGGTCTAGAATTCCACTGGCCCTGTGAGCCGCACTTTCTGGAGCGCTCCATCACATCACCCTGATGGCTGGCTGGTCCTGCCATCAGAATATCCTTGGGTCTGCCCTGGAGTGAACCTTTTATTCAAGGCACTCAGGACAGTGACTAAAGCTAGAGAATCAGGACATTCTTGTTTACAAGCGTAGGTTCAGTGAGTGTTTTTGTGACTGCTTGCACACTTAGCAGAATTCAGTTTAGAACTTGTTCTTATTATATGTCTGCAGCAAAACTGTGAAGGAGAGAGAACCCCAAAACCTCTTGCCAAGACAATTGCCAGACACAACCAGTACTTGCTAGAAGAACCTGATAATCTTCAGTGAGCCCTATCGCCTGTGTGGCAGGAACCAGCTAACTTTTCACCAAGAAAAACCACCTTTCCTCTTCTTCCTGGCAAACAGTTACCCATCCCCACTGCTTGCTCCAGGGCTACCTGTGTTGGAGTTCTAGCCAATGGAAGGTGCACACAAGTGCCACCAGCCATGCCAAGCCTGGCCCTGAGGAACTCTGTGTCAACAGTCAGTCGTCTCTGTTCTTTCTCCTGCTGAGCACTGGATGCAGAACAGTCTGCAGCCTTGGAGGCCACATGTCAAAGATGGCAGAGTCAGGAGATGGGGAGCTGCCCTCCACTCTGGAATACTTGCTTTGGATTTTACATAAGCAAGTTTAAAAAGAATTAAAATATATTAAAGGACAAAGCTTGGAGATGCAACATTTCATCGTCTAGTAACCATTGTACACACTTGGGTTTGTCTGCATTTCCTTAATTAGATCTATTTACATCTGCCTGCTTACTCCATAAATTAATCAAAAGAGCCCTCCTCGTTTTGTTTTGAAAATAACCAGAGATCCTTTTATTAAAAAAAGAAAAAGAAAAAGAAAAGAAAAAAGGATATATGCCCGAGGCAGAAGGTCTGTGCACTGAAGGTGACACAGAGATGTGAAAGAGTCTGGGTTCCCAGTGGCCTTGCTGAGCTACAGTCCCACCCCCTGCCCTTCCACTCTCATCTGTTAAGCCGGTGTTGGTTGGTTTTCTCTTATTTGCAGACAAATGGGTTCCAGATACCATATTAATCTTTCAGCACATTTTCAAATATGTTCAAATACGAGGACTTTTGTCTCAAAAAAAAAAAAAAGCTGTGAGCTTAGTACTCTATAATTTATACAAATGTCCTGTAAAGCAATTTAAATTTACAGTTTTAAAATGATATTCAGAGATTAAGTTGAGAGGGAGAAAGAGAAAGAGATTGTCTAAGTAAGGGTTTCTCCTGAATATCCAACATAAAATATATAATGGAAAATCTAAAACCCCATTTGTAAAAATGTTTTTTAAAAACTTCTTTTAAAAAGTCTGCTTGAAAATAAATATGATCTGACCACAAAAATAAAATAAAATATATGCAAGTGCTTGCAAAGAGCTATAGGTTATAACTTCTATCAATTTCAAGATAAATCCAAAATCAAGAAATAAGATGCTATTATGGCTAAACCGTACTTTAATTACTAATTTTATTTTTAAATATAATCTTTCAATAAGAAAGTAACTTATATGCTAAGGAAACCGGCAATATTTTAAAATTATACTAAAGTATAATAATAGGACTTTAAGATAAACATATAATAACATAAAAAGTTTTTTCAAGGCTAAAAATTCTTTTTAAAAAAATGAAGAAAAGGTGTCACTTTCAATCTGGCCTCTGAAATGGTGGATTCTGATCAAGAAAAGGGAACACAGCTATTCTCTAACTTTTCTTTTAAGAAAACAAATCTTACATATGGGCTTTATTTTCTCTAAATGATTGGTAATTCCAAACTCGGGAACTTTTTATTGAATGCTTTTAGTTCGAAAGAAATAAAAACGTATTGTATAATAAAACTGGGAAATTTAACATTTCATAGTCTAGTAATTTCCTTATAAGTTGAAATGAGAAAAAACATCTATTGGTAAATTAAGTTTTTGTTGAAGCTCAATCTTTTATAAATGACTTTGTGCTTTATTTCTATAGTATTTGTGCAGTTACCACGGAAAGCAAGAATAGAAATATATCATGACACATTTTCATTATGCCAAGATTAGGTTTTACAGCAAAGGCAAAGTAGCTAAAACTTTTTATGACTACAATTTTGTGAATTTCCTATACTTCTTTTCATATGAAAACAACAATAAAAAGCAGTCTAGTTACTCTTAATTAAGTTGATATTGGAAAATATACAAATGTAATGTTAACATGGTATGACAAATAATATTTCAAAACCTAAATAACTGGGTTAAAAAAATAAATTGCTTCTAATGAAACCAGACGTTGTAAAATTACATATAGATGCATTTTCATTTTTACTTTGTTTACATAATTTCCAAGAAAAATATTTTGGTAATACTCATTAATATTAATTGTAAGTATTTTATTTATTAATTTGCTTATATTTTCTCATCTTCTAAGTTGGCTCTTGGAACTTTGGATTTATGCAATATTGATTGTGGCAGAGACTTGTAGCACCAACCATTTGCAGACGTGCTCCTCCATGCAGTTAGAGGGAAGTGCCTGACTAGTCCCGACCAATTGGCTGTGAATGAAAGTGGTATGTGTCCCTCCTGGAACAATGCCTTGCAGAGCCAGGATGTGACACAGCAGCACTCTCATTCCCTGCCGAGAAAAGCCAAGTGTTCCCAGATGGTGCAGCTTCACGATGGTGGACCTTCTGTCAGCTTCGATCCCTGAGTAACCATGTGGATCATAACTCCCACTGACCCATAGCAAATATTAACAATGAGAGGGAAATAAACCTTTGTTGTGTTAAGCTATGTAGCCTTATTCTGACTAATTAACTGAGATAATTTATCTAAATAGAATTCAACACAAAACTATCTAGAATAAGAGTTGAGTAATGCCATTAGTAAACACACATGTATATGCAAAAGCTAGATTTACATTTTAAGCCATAGAGAGTTATGGGATAATTTTAGGCAAAACTTCAATATTTTGTATTTGCCTAAGTTCTATACTAATTGTACGGAATGTCTGCATCAGATACTGAAAGTCCTATGGTTTTGTATTTCTTCAGGTCCCTCTGAGGAAAAACAAAAAGAGAACAAAAGCAGTTTTTCCCTCCATATTATTGGTACAATAGCCAGATGATACCAATATGAACAATTACCGGGAACTGTAAAATGTAAAACACACTTGCCATTATTTGAGTTTCACCAGCATCAAGTGTCTCCTGAAAGTTTCGTCTGATCCTATCTTGCTCAAGGATCACACACAAATTCTGGAAAAACCCCTGGAGACCGACCCTTGTCCTACACATTGAGCACTTCTTCCCAGTCTCCTCTGCACACTCCTCTTTGCCTTCAATGTGGTGTGTGTCAGGGTTTGGTTCTTTTCCCTCCTCTTCACCCCACACCCTCTCCTTTGAAGAGCTTGTCCCTGTCTGTGGCTTCACTGACTTCCAAATTCCCCCACCTATGGCAGATCCTTTACTAGCACTGTGGGTGCCCCTGGTGCCACGATTCCACTTAGATGTCCTATAAGAACCTCAAACAGTTCATCATCATCTCCCCCAGTAAACCTGCTTCTTCCTCTGTCCCCTCTCTCCACATCACCATCAGCCCAGACACCTGGATTATTACCCTTGGAAATCCCCACTCAAGCGAGGGTTTTTTTCCCTCTAATCCTTAGTTTTTCCCTCATACTTGGACCTTCTCTTCTCACACACAGCTACTCATACCCATGCTACTGCATCAACCCCAGTCTTACCCCACTCCTACCCGATTCAACAATGCTTTGAGTGAGCTTTCTAAATGCCATCCTCACTCACGTCTTGCATTGCCTCCCATCACCCAGGATAGAGTCCCCTTAGCATGGTACTCCAGGCCCTTGGTGATCTCACCGCTGCTTTCTTATTGAGCCTTTTTTCTCTCCATTCCTCTCCCAGGCATCTGAACTCCAGCTACACTGAACTCCTGTGCATCCCTGGACACTGTGTGTACCGTCTGGGTCCTTGTGCATGCTGCCCTGCATCTGAAATGCCTTTCTCATCTAGTCCATCTGGCTAAACGTCAGTCATCATTCAGGTTTCAGCTTGGGGACCATCTCCCCACGGTGCCTTCCCTGCCCTCCAAGCAGACCACGGTTCCTGCTCTCTGATGCTCCCCTTCTCTATGCTTCCCTAGGACAATCGTACCATCCTGCCATTGCCTGTCCACTTGCCTATCTCTCCTCTCACTCCCTCTCTCTACCATGAGCTCTCGATGAGAAGGGACAGAGGTGGACTCCCCAGTACACTGAGGATGCTCGAGCTTCAGTGCTACTCACTTGCCCACCTCCTTCCCAAGGGCCTTTCAGGGGCCCCAACAATGTTCTCCTTCAGTGAACACAGACCTCAATAATGTGTCCTCATGGTCATAGGACTTATCAAAAATAAGATATGTAAACACAATCAGTTAATATTGCCACCTTTTCCTACCTGACTTCCCCTCTGTGTCATTTCCCGTCATGTGGGAGGTACTGGAGTTGCTGTGAGAAAGTTTAATATGGGCCTAATGGGATATTTTTCAAATGTGCTTCACAGTCATTTCTGTGGAATATTCCTACTGTCCACTGTACACACTCCACCAGCATCATGTACAAAATTGCAGGCCCAGAGAGTATGTTATGATATGAACATTTTCTATAGCCCCTGGAGATGGAAGATAAACAAAGTTCAAAATGCTTGAAGCCAGAAATCTGTATAATATTCTTACAATCACAGGAAGAATAAAATTACAAGCACAAAAGCTTCAGGGCTCATCTACACCTGGGTAAAAATGTCTCTCTTCTCAGGAATATATTCAATTACAAATTTGGCATACATTTTAAAATTTTCATGGGAATTCCACAAAGTAAATTGTATCATAATTCCTTTGCTATAGGAGAAGCAATACTACAAACAGAGAATATGTCTATTTGGGAAATAGCATAATGCCCGTGTATCAGGACATATCTTAGTGTGTCTGACACGATTTGTCCTCTTCAAATCTGGAAGTTTCAGATAAAACTGCATACAAAGCTACAACTGATGCAGATAGATGACCTGAAGAAACTAGTCTGGCAAATCCCCTACACAGTCAATGGATGTAGGATATAAGTAAGTTGGTTTCACAATTATGTAGTTAAATACAAAATACTGACATTTAAGAATGTATTTGAATTATTTTATGCATGCCTTAATTTCAGATCAATTTTATATATTTTTTTCAGAATTAATGATCACTCCAAAACTCAAATATGACAGGAAGGAAGCATCCTAGAAGAAGCCAAAACTACCAGCTGAAAGAAAGCCTAGCAGAGGCTTCAAAACATCAAATCCTCTTGTATCACATAGACTAAAAAGCCGACGGTTCAGTTGAAGATGAGGAAACAATCATGACATCCAAAAAATACAAATAATAAAATAGCAGAGGGAATAAAAAGAAGATTATGAGAATCAGAACACTACCAAACAAGAAACAAAAGAGCTGAAAGGATAGAGTGAAAGATGCATGTACTGGAGATAGAGGTTTTTTCCAAATTGGCAATCGTCACATTTACATGACATTACCATAACAATACATGAGGGTGAAAAAAACTTTTTTCAACTACCAAGATCATAAAACAATTTTTGATAAATGAAAAACAGAAAAGACTGAATCACCTTTCTGTTCTCCTTAGTAAATAACATTACAAAGTCATTGTCATAGGAAGCAACAATCAAAATCATCTTTATGTTCTCCTTAGAAAATAGCATTACAAAATCACTGTCATAGGAAGTGACAATCAAAGAACACGCTATCAAGATATGATAACAACAAACATTATAGAGATGTGTCTGTTAACTCAAGTATGATATTTTTCTGGTATTGTCAGCTTTAAAAAATATGGGATTTGATGTAATTTTTTTATTCTAAATAAATATTCACTTTTTACCTACATTTATATTCATGATCTGGTATTATTTTCAGTAGAAGGACACACAAAAGCTGGATCCACTCCCAGGTGTCTGGGGACTTTGTGTTTTCCACGTTTCTATCCCATTCAGCTTTAAAAAATATGGGATTTGATGTAATTTTTTTAATTCTAAATAAATATTCACTTTTTACCTACATTTATATTCATGATCTGGTATTATTTTCAGTAGAAGGACTCACAAAAGCTGGATCCACTCCCAGGTGTCTGGGGACTTTGTGTTTTCCACGTTTCTATCCCATCTCAGTCCTGCACCTGGCTCCTTGCTCAGTAAAGAAAAGAGGGGTGAGTTTATAATAAGCCAGATGTCCTATTATTATGGCCCTGCCTCTGTGACGCCCTGAGTCACTCCAGCTTCTAGACCTCAGTTTATCCCCCTGTAAATGGGGAGTCCTTTCTTTTCCCAAGGGCGATAACACCTAGGGCCAGGGGATCTACCTCAGGTTCTGCCAAGTCAGTCATCGAACCTGCAGAGCAGCCTGCACTCCACAGGTGAGCACACATCCTGGGGACTTTTGTTTGTTTGTTTGTTTGTTTTTTAGGACTTTAATATTTTAAAGCATTTTTAGGTTCACAGCAAAATTGAGTGGAAGAAACCAAGGATTCCCGCATACCCCTACCCCGCACACACAAAGCCTCCCCACTACTCAACATCTCCCCCCAGAGTGGTACAGTTGTTACAACTGATGACGCTTCAGTGACACATCATTGCCGCCCAGGGTCCACAGTTTACAGTAGGGTTCACTCTTGGTGTTTGTACATTCTATGGGTTTTAACAAATATATAAATGACATGTATCCACAATAATAGTATCATACAGACTAATTTCACTGCCCTCAAAATCCTGTGTGCTTTGTCCATACACGCCACACACACACACACACACACACACACACACACACACACACACACACACGCCCTCTAACCCCTGGTAACTGCAGATCTTTTTACTCTCTCCAGAGTTTTGCCTTTTCCAGACTGTCATATAGTTGTCATTATACTATGTAGCCTTTTGATGTTGGCTTCTTTCACTTAGTGATATGCATTTAGAGCCAACATCAAATCTTCATTGCTGTGTGTTTTTCCTTATTGTTCTTAATAGCAACTCCCATGATATTTTCCCCACTCAATCATCTCTATTCGTTAGGTAAGAAAACTGAGGTTCAGAGACGTTAAGAGACCAAAGCCAGGTCACACAGCAGAACCCAAATCCAAACACCATATGCAGGTCTATAAAATTGCCAAGTCCATGTGTTCTCCAGCACCCAGCACTGCCTTTTCTGGAATGCAGCCATTACATGACCGAGAGACCACCTTGCAGGACCTTGGGACCTGAGGAAGCCCCAGGCTAAGTGGGAGGTTTTGAGCCCGGCTTCCCTGCTCCTCCTCCTCCTGCCCAACCACAGCTGCTTCACCTTTGCAGGCCCCAGTCACTGCTGCTGGTGGTCAGGCCTGAGCTCAGCTCTCTGGGGACCTCATTTGAGGAGCCCATTGATTCAGGGATTCCAGTCTAAATTCCTGTTAAGCGCTCTAGATTTAATAGCTGCTATTAATACAAACGATGCGTCATTAAGCATGAAGCTAAGGAGAATGCAGCTCAGAGGCTCTGGTTCAATACAGGGCTGAAGGACAAACAGAACGGCTATTTTTAATCCTGGCAATGTCAGTAGGGAGAGTACAGCCTGACACTGCATGTGCCTGTCACTGCTGCTGCTGCTGCTGGAAATTGAGTTTTTCACATTTTCAAATAAACATCCCTATTTTCAGTTCACAGTGTATGACAGAGGTAAACCTTTCCAATCCTTGAGGGATGGTAGTAACCAGAACGTTTTTCTCTTCACAAAAATATTTTCCACAAAACCTGAGAAGGTGCAGGGAGGGAGAAACTATCAGCAGGTCCCCTTCCAGGGGCGCCTGTTAGAGTCTTCCTGCAGACTCCTGCTGCACAACTTGGGGAGGCTCTGGCTCTCATAGGCTGTGGGTTAGCAGTCCTGCCAAGTCACCCTCACTGTTACCTGTTGGTTTCATAGACCATGTCACACCCAGAAGTAGCTCAAGAGTAAGCAAAAATCATACCAGTGGTGTTCACCTAGATAAGGGTGAGCAAACGTTTTCTCTAAAAGGCTGTAGAGTAAATATTTTAGGTTTGGTGGGCCCCAAAGCTTTGTAGATCTATAATTTTTGTAGTGACTATTCAACTCTGCCATTCTAGCACAAAAAACAGCCATAGACTACACATAAAGAAACGTGCTTGACTGTATTCCAATAAGACTTAATTTATAAAAACTGGATCTAGGCCACATTTGGCCCATAAGCCATAGTCTCCCATTCTGTTTTATTCAAATCTTCTGCCTCATCATATATGTTTTTGCAGTGGGTGTAACCTTAATCTTTTATGAACATGCTTACAACAACTATGTCTACTTACCTACAATGTTGTGACACTGGCATTCATTTAAAAGAAAACCTCTGATGTGATACCAGTGCAAGATTATGGTACTACCATATTTGGATTGGTTGAATTTGCTTATTGACCGCACTGTGCTCAACCATATCTGTATTATGTTCATGGGGGTGCAATTTGCAACCAGCACTTTTGCTGAGAAGTCAGTTTGCATGCATTTATATTTATATACTACGTGATTGTTTTTACTTGTTTTAGGAATCTGACAATGAGTGCACTGCAATGAGTTCTGCTAATGAAATGCCCACTTTATCCACTGTAGTAAGTTAGATATTTGCTCAGCTAATATTAATTCCCATGTCTTTTAGAGAAGTTCCACACCCTTGAGTTTGATTGCTTTGGCAAATGGGATGTTAGAGTAAATTAAGGTAGGAGAGAATTGCAATGACCATTTTGGTCATGTTTCCACCATCAGTACATGCCAGTAAAATGGTAGAGCTGTTTCCAAGAGGATGTGAGGACCAGGGTTTGTCCCATCAATAAAAGGCACTTTTTAAAAGAATGCTGAGCTTCCGGTCAAGATGGCAGAATAGATGGTCCCCAGTGTCACTGTCGCCCACAAATCAACCAATTTGCAACTGTTAAAAAGCAACGACAGCCAAGCTGGGGCCACTAGAACTCAGGGGAAGAGGAGGAGAGACCCACAGAGTTCATGAAGGCAGGAGAAGCCACAATGAGAGAAAGAAAGAACCACTCTGACCATTTTGAGCCCTGGCTGTTTCAAAGCTGGAGCTGCTGAGTGCACAGAGCAGGAACTGGCAAAAGCCACAGCTGTGCCCTTTGGATGAAATTGTTTGGAGATGGTAGGGGAGACAGGGGACTTGGTGGCCCCCAGGCCAGCAAGACCACTAACAGGGTTCTCATGGACCCACATAGTATAGAGAAGTCACAGACGACTGAAAAAAGGAGATATTAAGAGCCTGGTGAGTCATAACAAGGGACTGGCACACAGCCCACCCCATGGGAAGTGTTTGGAGTATGGGTGGCGGGGAGACAGGCTCACTGGAGGAACACTGGGGCACAGCATGGACAACTGATCCATCCCTCAATCAGCACAGAACCACTCAGTGAAGACTGGTCAAGAATATAGAACTGCAGGAGGTCTTTCTGAAAAGACTCAGGCCCAGACCAGAGTTTGTATATAACCCAGGTGTACCAGACCTCACGAGACTCGGAAGTGCTTACAAGGTCAACAATTAAAATATGAGCATCACAAAAAGTCTTCCCTTTTCCAGGGAAGCAGCAATTTAGCTCAACCACAGGGCTCAAGTGCTGGTCCCCACAGGAAGTTTCCCCATTTCAGAAGTAAGCAAAGGACAACAAATTAGTTCCAGTGCAGAATTTAAGTGGTGGGAACAGCAAATAATCCAACACAGGACTGAAAGAACAAACAAAAGATCCACAGATCAGAGACAAAGTTTGATATTAACCAGTAAAGGTCTAACACCACAAAAGAACACCTATAGAACCTAGAAGGACCGGAAGCCCCCTGGCCTCTCAAGCCAGGGAGCAGGGAGGGCTGAGGGCCTCAGCCGTGCTCCCCTGATGACCACACCCAGCCCAGTGACAACCACCAAACCACCACAGGAAGCACCCTGGGCTCCCGAGCTGGGGTAGCAGGGGGCCGATGGCATCAGCCATGTTCCCCAACATCCGCAACCCAGTGACAACCACCAAGACACCACAGGAAGCGCCTCGGGCTCCTGAGCCCAGTCAGTGGGGGGCCAAGGGCCTCAGCCACAGCCTCCAGACACCCACAACCAGCCCAGTGACAACCACCAAGCTGCCTCAGGTAGTGCCCTGGGCTCTCCTGCCAGAATGACAGGGGTGCCACAAGCCTCAACCACACTTCCCCTTCTTCCTCCTCCTCCCACCCTATTTCCCTCCCACTTTCCTTCTCCTCCTATCCCCCAACAGCTCTGCAACAATATCTTAGAATGTAAAAAAATAAAATATTAATAAATAAATATTTTTTTTTAATTTTAAAAATAGAAAAATAAAAAGAATGCTTAAATAAGATTGCTAGGAAAAAAGAAGAAAAAATTTAAAGATTAGTAGGTGAGATGCAAAACTAGTTACTACCTTACAGGGCAATAAAACTGTAACTGGGGGAGGGGTTTATTTTTATTAAACAGAACTACAAGTTAGCATGTAACTTTACAATGTCTGGACTCTGCTAAATAGTAAATAGCAAGACACGGGTACATTCTCATAGATAATTAATCCTTACTTGAGACTGTTAACCACGAAAAGGACATCTGCCTACATTTTTGCCTCATTTTCAAGCTTTAAGTCATTTTTTCTTTACAGTCCTTTGGGGACTACCCAACGATCACAGAGAAAGGTGGTAGAGGAAAGTCAGGCCCCTGAGTATGGGTGCTCGGGAACTTCTCGGGTGCCACAGACCTGTTGACTTGCCCACTCATGTGGTCACTCGGTGCAAATAAACCACCTGTTTTGTGTCCCCTGTTGCCTCAGATATCCTGCCTGGTGGCAGAAGCCAAATGGGCAGAAACCCATGGTGGAGAAAACACAGCTCATTCTTCCCATGTGGTGGCTTTTGTGGATTGGCTGGGACCAAGGACAATCGTAGCTTGTCGTAACCCACAGCTCTGCTTGTATTCCCTGACCATGGGGCCACTAAGGAGGTTTAAGGTCATCCAAATGGGTTAAGATGAGCAGTCAAGGGATTTTACTGGATTCATTACGTCTAGCCAAATGTCACTAAAGCAAATAATGCAACATTGCAGGACTTTCGCAGAGATGCAAATAATCACAAATATTTTATTGTTTCTAATAGTACAATAACTTCTTTAGTTGTCTATAAATTCTGTCCTTTTCTATTAACATCCCTTGAAGGAGATTAATGGCGCACACCTAAACTACGAACCTCCCCCAGGCTCTCATACGCAGACAAAGTTAAATGCATTTAGAATTATCTTGGTACATGGATAAACATCATTCCTACTTCACACACCCAGAACAGATGTGAGAAGTGCCAGACAGACTTCAGAAAAGCTTCCCAAATCTCTCAGGACTTTGTGGGAAGTCTTACGTTTCTTCTACTGAACAGACTGGAAACTAGGGGTTGGTGAACTTTTGTTGAAAAGGGCAAGAGAGAAAACATTTTGGGCTGCAGGCCTTATGATCTCTGTCATAACTACTAGACTCTGGCATGAAAGTAGCAACAGACAATAGGTAAAAGAAATGAATATGGCTGTGTTCCAATCATTTTCAAGAACAGGTGGCAAGCTAAATTTGGCCCATAGCCCTATTTTATCAAACCTTGCTCTAAACTATTGAAGGCTCCCTAAACCAACATGACAAAGACCCCCTCCCCACTGTTGAATAGCCCTGATATGCCCTCTTCCCCTGTACTCATGGCCCTAAAGCTAAGTATACCATTGGTTTGCTTTGCCAGCATTTGCATGAGCTCCTTCATGTACTCACAATTAGCACAACTAATAGCTCCTTAAAAGAGGGCAAGAGAAATGTGGAGGCTGAGGGGTAATGTATTGCTGCAGAAGACAGAGCCTTAGCAGCTTTGAGCCACAGTTCAACTTCCTGGAAGGAGAGGGCACCCACAGGTGATGGTTTCAGAGGCCGCTGCTGTCTTAGATGAAGAGATGAGGAGGCAGGGCTCAGTGTGCTGGGTGCTTCTGGTGCTCACAGAGGAGTCTGAGGTTGAGGCAGCTCCAAACCGGGCCAGCAGCTGATGTGGACATGCACATGAAGGTAGAAGTGATCAGAGGCTGAGATGGGGCCTGAGCAGCAGCCAGAAGCTGAAAGCTATAAAGCTGGACCCTAAAGTGTGGGCTGGGGGTAAAGTCATGGCAGCTTCAGCCAGAAGTCACAGGCCAAAGCCCCTTTCTTCTCGAATAGCGGCAGACAAGGAGATGGGGAAAAGTTGGTAAAATAAGTTTCAGGCAGCCCTATTAGAAGCTGCTCTCTAATAACCTGAGGAACACTTCTTTAGTGAAGTGTATAGAACTAAATTTTTCTCTTTGGGGGAAAAAAAGCAGAAAGTAAAAAGATTCAAACAAGGCCTTTGAGATGCTGAATCAAACCTGTGGGGGGGGGGCAGGGAATTGCTACTAAATAAACTGTACAGAACTATTATTTCTTTAGGAAGAAGGAGGGGAAAATGGGTTCTGAAAACAAAGCCTTTGAAAGAAAGGCTTTGAAACATCCCCATTCTGCTCCGAGCTTGGTCCAGCCAGCCTAGAAAAGCTGGTGATGGACAAATAGTTGCAGTTAAGACTAAATAGGTTATTTGCTTGCTGCTGTAACTTCTCTGTAAAATATGCCACCCACGGGAGAGAAATAGAAAAGGCCCTGCCATCACCTCCACACCCCACACCTTGTGGGATATACATAAAGGCAGAAAGGCTTTGTGGGTCTAGGTATTGACGCCCCACCCCTATCGTGTCCAAGTGGTAAATCACACTCCAGTTAATTAATCTAAAAATTAACCAAGACTAAATATTGGTACTCTCCACAATTGCAGTCGTGTAGCTAATTCAAAGTTTAAGGAACAAAAATTCAAGGCTCTGGGCTACAAAATCTGCCAAGGCAGTCTCCCACCCGCAAGTATTAATGAGCTGAATATGCAAGTGTGTCCTGTTAAAGTTGAATATGGATCTTCTTGAGAGGGGTTATTAGTGTCTTACTGTTTTCAGCCTCACCTATGCCTCACACATTCAGAAGGAGGCCCTCTCCTTACCACTCTGGCCCACGTCCTTCAAGCCAAGGAAACCTTGTTTATCTCCATTAGGTGTCTGAGTTTGCCCATTTACCCAATACATGACTCAACAATTTAAAACAGGAACAAAAGTGGGAATTGGATCAAGACAGTATTGTAAGGACGTAATTCGAAGCCCCCTTTTTTCCTCCAATCTGAGCACATAGTAATGACAGATGAAATATTAAGAGAAACTGCTAATATCATAGCAGTTCAAAATCAAGATGACCATGACTACAGATATGGAATGAAAGAGAAATCCAAATTGGTGAGTAGAGGTTAAAACTGCCATCTTTCTAAGCTATTATATAGTCAGGGATGTCTGAGATTTTTGTTATTGCAGGGTAGGTGGGGAGTATGAGGGTATGACAAAAAACTTGTGGAAAAATGGAATTAAAAGATAATACAAATCTTTTCATGAACGTTTTGAAGACCCCTTGTATATGTGTTGAAAACCAGGTGAAGGACCCATATCTGGCACTTCTAGGAAAGATTTTCTTCCAAATAAAGCATTTGTGGGAGAAAGCTGCCATTTTCTGCCTGTATGTCCCTTCTCACTTGGGATGTTATTGTGCAATGACAAAATGCCTAGAGCTGAGACAGCCTCTTGCAACTATTGAGGAAAAGGAGAGACACTGACCTGGAGTCATGACACTGTTGGACCACTCAGTGAACTCTGGAACACCCAGCCTCTATATCCTAAAGTCAATGATAAATGTGATCATGGCTTAGCCAACATTGGTTGAGTTTCCTCTTACATGAAGTCAAATGCATCCTCACTGAAACAGTGCATGTGCGTATAGATAAGCAGGGGAAGCAAGACGTCCCTCTTCAGACAAGCTTGCAAACCAAAATTCCAAAACACATGAGGAAACCACATGCAATGAAAGACAAAAAACAAAATAAACTAATAAATAATCAAACATGGATTCACTCCAGATGAAAGTAAAATTATAGACAGTCTGACAATGACTTTAAATAAAATGTCTAAAACCCTCAATGAGAAGAAATATTATCAATAAAAGGGACAAAAATTATGAGACAAAATCAGGCAGGAATTAAAATAACAGTAAGCTATTGAAAAATTAATTAAAAATCTTGAAAATCAAATATATAGTTATTGAAATGAATTCAGTAGGTGAATAAACTGAATAGACTAGACACAGAATAAAAATGACTCAGAAGAAATGACCCAGAGGATGGCCAGAGTACAGAAAAAAAATTATAAGAAAGAGCAGTTCCATATGGAGGACAGTGAAGAAGCAATATCTAGAGAGAAAAGTAGAACATTTTCCACAGTTTAAGAGAAATGTAAGTTCCCAAGTTAAAAATACTACTCAGCCATAAAAAAGAATGAAATTCTACCATTTGCAGCAAAGTGGATGAGCCTGGAGAAAGTTATTCTAAGTGAAACAACCCAGATACAGAAAGAGAAATATGGCACGTTCTCACTCAAAACTGGGAACTGAATCCATAAATAAACAAATGAATAATAGAGAGAGACAAAGAGAAAAAGAAAGAAAGAGAGAACAATCACAGTAATACGTTGAACTTTTAGAAAACTAGAAGTGGAAAAGGGGAGGGGAGGGAGGGAGAAAGGGGGGCTAATGAGGAATTGGTCAATGGACACAAAGAATGATTGCGTATTGTAATGATGAATAAGCTAACTATGCT
>NW_007729676.1:206557-227275 GCF_000696425.1 Galeopterus variegatus
GGAGGGGAGGGAGGGAGAAAGGGGGGCTAATGAGGAATTGGTCAATGGACACAAAGAATGATTGCGTATTGTAATGATGAATAAGCTAACTATGCTGACCTAACCACCACACATTGTACACAATTATTGAAAATCAATGTTGTACCCCACATGTATGTATAATAAATTATCTAAAACTAATTAATTAATTAAAATAAAATTTTATTTGAAAGTTTGCTCTGAACACATAGCAAGACAAACACAAATTGATCCAAAATCAGGCATGTCCTAGTTAAAAAGACAGAGAAAAATCTTCAAAAAGATGGCTAACCGTATAGTCACTACACATAATGATGTATAGTATTTTTCAAAATTGCTGAGAGTAAATTTCAAATGTTCTCACCAGAAAAATAAGTACATCAGGTGATAGAAATGTTCATTACTTTGATTTTACCATTCCACATTACATATATATATCATAATATCATGTTGTAGCCCACAAATATACATATAATTAATTTGTCAATTAAAAATAAAAAATAGATTAATAACAAAACCAAAAACATTAACTCATTTTAATTTTTTTTTAAAAAAAGGTTGCTGACTAAATAAGGTGCAGCAATTGCACTGCCCCAGTGAGCTGGGGGCCCTCTTCTCCCTTCTGGAACTGTCCACCTCACTGCTGTGATCTCAGCACACTGTCTTTGCCAACACACTCTCAGATCTTGAGCCCATCTGTAATTTCCTATTCCTGCCCCCACCCCTTTCCCCACGTTTTCTTCAATATCCAAAACCCTTTCCCCGCATCTCAGCCTCTTTATTCAAAGCCCCTCTTGCTCATCTCCTTCTCAGCCATTCTCCCTCTAAACACCATCTTCTTTCATTTATACGTCTATGGTTTTGCCAAATAGCATTTGTGGTACCTTCCAAATTTGTATATAATTGACAAAGAAGAGAAATTGTTTAGCAACATCAGAATATGCCCTTGAAATCAGAATTCCTAAAAATGCACGTCACACAGCCCTTCTCACTTACTGAGGTAATAGGGTTTGATAGGAGATTCCAAGTGACCAAAGCAAAAAGACAAATACATTTGGTGCAGTATTTATAGTTTCTTGCATTGACGTGTACCAGCTGGTAAAGAGAAGCATCATTTGTCCCTACGGAGGTCAGGGCGGATGGATCTTGTTGCAAGTTCTCTCTTGCTCCTACCCTCAACACCATTTCTATGGCACCAAAGCACAGTGGGCAGGGAATGAGTAACAGAAACCCAATTCCCTGCTGACCTTTTGAAGCATTGGAAGGACTCAGTCTGTTACTGAAATCAAGTCTGGCTGCCTGCCACCAAACAGAAACAAAAGACTCAAAAGTCGAATGTTGGTGGAAAGGGAAGGCAGCTGTATTCAGGACCGGGGTAAGCTGAAGGAGATGCCAGGTTAACCCATCTCCCCAGTAAACCTGAAAGATATGACCAGACTAAAACCATCTCAAAGACTCAGATTTATTGAGGGGTTTCTTAAGAGGAGGTTGAGGGAGTGGGAAGCGGAGGGAGTCAGCTTCTTTGCAAAGGTCTCTGTGCAGCTTTGCAGGGCTCTGGCTGGCCTTGCTGGTGCCCGTGGTCAGCTTCCAGACATCTGACCTTGATCACTTCTCAGAATTCTGCAAGCCTCAAAGAAGAACTGTTAGTTCTGCAAATTACTGATTAGCTTTCAGTAGCTTTGTTTTTCTACTTAGCAAGCAAGATAAGAAAGTTAGAGGATGGGAAAAGAGGGAAAGGAAAAAAAAAAAAAAACCTGTGTCTTTTCTTAGGAAGATTTTTCTTCCTAAAGCCCAGGTGGTTTTAGGTCCCAACATGGCTTCAGTCCTGCTCACTCCAACAAGTCTGGAAAACAGCATGATTCGACTCTGTAGCTTTTCCCGTCAAGCAGGCAGCAGCTGACCAAGGGAGGTAATTTACCTAAATGTGCATCTTTATAAGTAGATATTTATCAGACGTGCAGTTCTTCATATTCAACATGTTCTGTGTAGCTCCTTGAAAGCACTCTTATTTCCATTATCTTTTCCTGTTTTTGCCTGTTTTAAGCATTTTAAAGATGCTTTAGGCAATTCCTCTAAGGGCATATCAATTCAATTTGACAAAATGCCTCAGAAATATTAAAGAAGACAAGACAGAAAAAGATGCCTCGAAGAATGCAGAAACAATATAAAGGACCAAAACCATCTAATATTATGATGTTATAAGTAAATATTCAAGCACACATGTCATTAGATGAGACATAAATGAAAGAAACTTGATCGAGGATTTCCCAAATATGACAACCACCGAACAATATAAAGGACCAAAACCATCTAATATTATGATGTTATAAGTAAATATTCAAGCACACATCTCATTAGATGAGACATAAATGAAAGAAACTTGATCGAGGATTTCCCAAATATGACAACCACCCTGAAAATTTACATGACACTTCCAAAAATAAAATGGTAAACTGAAAGAAACATTTCTAAAACTGTCAATAATAAAAAGCAAATATGGATCAACCACACTAGAGGAAAGACTGAATTAGTACTTAATTCTCTCTAAAAACATTACAATCATTACAAAATGATTGATGTATGAGAAGGTAGCTGAAAATGTGGTGAGACACGCTCGTCTGAGAATCGGTTCCGGTTCCATGAGTTAGGTGAGGATGCTGAAAGCAAGGGCAGCTGCTCCACATCTCCAAACCTAAGGGACTGGCCGGGGCCAGAAACTGCCACATCCAGCCCGTCAGCACAGGCCCCTGTCCCTGATCTTGCAGAGCCACCTAACACTGCACATGGGGACATAGCTCAGATACTGAGCACTAGTGATGGGATCCAAACCTAGCACTGTGATTTGCTGCTCCACACCCCTGTGTTAACAGCCACTCTTCTCATTTGAAGCCTGAACTAACAGGTGAGGTTTTCTTTGGCTTATAATACACAAATCAAGGCTTTCTGTCCTATTGCCAAGCATTACCCATACACCTGTAGCCAGGTAAAATCTTCATTCACTGAATCAGAAATTTTAGCCTTTGATTTCTTCAGCTTTTTGACTTTTAACCTTGAGGCCTGTACTGATTCATGAAGTTGTTGCAAGCAGCAGCAAACAGCCCTACTGCAGCTTTCCCCTTGAAAGCTATGTCGTTAGGGCTGCAGAGCCTGAAAGTCAGGCGGCTGCCCACATTTCCCAGTTTCTGTGGGTTGTGCTGGCTCATATTTCAGAGACAACTCATATATAATGTAGTCCCAAATGTGAGACAGCTGATCACAGCCCAGATAATCACTGCTCCAGACCCCAAAGGAAGTCCAGCCCTACCCATCAAAATCTCCTGTCAATTACATTACAGACCAAGATGGTTTAAAGTAGCATGTCATCCAAAAATCCAATACAATATTCCAAGATCTTTGAATTTAGCTTATGGCAAAATTTCTCTTTTTGGTTCTTAGTTTTCCATTAAAAAAAATTATATAGACCAGATGTTGATAATTGTGGGCAAAAGCTAAGCCATACGTGTTTAGTTAGGCCCACACAAAATTTTTATTGAACTATTTAACCATAAAGATCAGGATATTTCACTTTCAGGCTCACTTTTAAATTCTGCTTCTCTTGGGAAATCAGGGGAGCTGGGCACACAGAGCTGGCACTCCTGCTTGACAACACGTAGCTGGAGCTGGGGAGCTGCTGGTTTCTTCAGACAGGGCACTTTCCCTGGCTGCAGTCCCCACACTCATTGCTGGCCTGCTGGTCTGATCCCCAGCTCTCCCCCTCATTTACACTACCTGACTGGCTCCTGCAAGAGTTTGGGTTTGTGACCCTTCATAACAACATGCGTACAGCCATGCCAGCATAAGTCTAAGAGGAAAAATAATGACCTGGAATCATGCCTCCCTAACTGCCTTCCACCAAAGTCGGTGCTTGCTGGCTGGGTGACTTTTGACAAGTTCTATAACTTTTAGGTGCCTTGTTTTTCTCCTGAGTAAAATGGGGCTAATGGTACATATCCTGCATGATGTTTATGAGGATTAAATTGTATAATGTTTACACAGCACCTGGTAGCTATTATTATGATTAGTTTATTCAGACATAAGCCATACTCCATTGGATAAAGATGGGCCTGAAGCCAGCCAGGGCCAATAGAGATCAGAAATATGCTGTGAATGCTGCTTCATTATGCATCCTGTGCAATACATAGTTTGAAAAGGTGTTTTTGGATATTTCATTAATTCCTCACAATGATCGTGGGAGTTTGCTGTTGTTATTACCCATATTTAATAAGTTAAGTTGTTGAGGTTCAAGAGAGTCCCGATTCCTATACTATCCTGAATACATATTTATATCACAGCACTTGCCAAATTCATTATAATAATTACCTATGTCTGTTTTTCTTCCCAGGCTGCGAGATCCTTGAAATTAGGAACAAATTGAAGTCATCTCTGTGGCCCTGGTGCATCACAGAGGGGCCAGGCCAAGGAAAAGGGCTCAGCCAACCCTGGCTGAATCAATCAGTCCATCAGAAGAGGAAAAGCCCCAAGGTCAGAGAATCAGCCAGTGGCCGTGAGTCAGGTGCAGCTCTGGCCCGACTTCTAGGCCATTGTTCTCTCCCCTGCACAGTGAGATTGGTATTTTTCCTTTCACTTCCTTAACCTTCTCTTGGGTCCACTATTCCTTCACCTGATAGAAGTTGGGAGTTTTACCTGTGCATCCCAACCATTGTTCTCTCCCCTGCACAGTGAGATTGGTATTTTTCCTTTCACTTCCTTAAACTTCTCTTGGGTCCACTATTCCTTCACCTGATAGAAGTTGGGAGTTTTACCTGTGCATCCCAATGTGGATCCCAGGTTCCTAATGGGGGCTTCAGAAGGAAACCTGACATCCCCAGACAGGTTCTAGAGGAAGTGGGTGCCTCTGTACAGCTGCCAACACTTGGCAGCCTGGGCTGCTCCCTGCTTCACCACACTTCCTCTAGTGCCGGAACCCAGGCCTCTCTAAAGCACCTGCAACCTGATCCATCTGCATTTAACGTGGAAACATTGTAATGAATGCAACAGCAAACACTACAGCAGGTTTTAAAATGAGATTTATTAAAGTCTAACTTACATACAAAAGTCACCCATTTTACAGTGCACAGTTTGATGAATTTTGACAAATTGTATGGAATCTTGTAACTACCCCCACAGTCAAGATATAGAATATTTTCATCATCCCAAAAAGTTCCCTTTTGCCCCTATCCCAACTTCCTGACTTCAGGCAACCACTGATCTGCATCCTATTACTACAGTTTTGCTTTTCCTAAAATGTCATGGAAGCATAGAGTATATAGTCTTTGGGGTCTGGCTATTTTCACTTACCATGATGCTTTTAAGATTCTTCTGCCTCATTGCACATATTACTAGGTTGTTACTTTTTATTGCTAGATAGTATTCCATTGTATGAATATATCATAATTTACTTATTCATTCACCTGTTAATGGACCTGTGGATTGTTTCCAGTTTTTGTCTGTGCTGAACAGAGCTGCTACAGACTTTCATGTACAAATCTTTATGTGGAATGTGTTTCTATTTCTCTAAGATTTAATATCTAGAATTGGAATGGCTGGGACATATGGTAAGTGAATGTTTAACTTTATAAGAAACCATCAAACTATTTTCCAAAGTGGCTATACTATTTTGCTCTCCCACCAGAAACTTACAAGAGTTCCAGTTGTTCCACATCCTCTCTGACACTTGGTATTCTCAGTCTTTTGAAATCTGGCCATTCTAACATGTACATGTTGTGGTACCTCACTGAGGTTTTAATTTGAATTTCCTTTATGGCAAATAATGTTAAGCATCTTTTCATATGCTTATTTGCCATTCATATATTTCCTTTGGTAAAGAGTCTTATCAAATATTTTGCCCAATTTTTTTTTTAATTGGGTTGTTTAGATTCTCAACACGTAGTTTTGAGAGTTTTTTTTATATATTCTGGATACAAGTTTGTTATCCAATATATTATTGGAAAATATTTTGTCTCAGTCTGAGGCTTGCATTTTTCATTTTCTTTTTTTTTTTTTTTTTCCCTTTTTGTCTTTTTTACTGACCGGTAACGGGATCGCAACCCTCGGTGTTGCGCCTGTACTGGGGACCGGCAACAGGATCGCAACCCTCGGTGTCACACCCGCACCGCGCTCAGCCAGTGAGCGGGAACCGGTCTCCACATGGGATCCGAACCCTCGGCGGGAGTGCCGCCACACCCCCAAGCAGCGCACTCTCCAGTGTGCCACTGGGCTGGCCCAACATTTTTCATTTTCTTAACAAGGTCTTTCAAAGGGTAAAATGTTTTTTATTTTCAAGATGTCCAATTTATAAAATTTGTGCTTTCATAATGTCTGCTTTTCTTGTTTTATCTAGAAACAAGATAAAACAAGGCTTGTTTACCTAAGCCAAGGTCACAAAGATCTTCTCCTATGTTTACCTATACAAGCTTTAGTTTTAGCTTTTACATTAAAGTATGATCCATTTAGAGTTCATTTTGTGTATATGGCATGAAGTTGGGATCAAGGTTAATTTTTTTAATATGACTGTCCAATTGGTTCAGATACATCTGTTGAAAAGACTTGCCTTTCTATATTAAATTATTATAGCACCTTTGTTGAAAATCAATTGACCATTATGTATAGGTCTATTTCTGGACTCTTTATTCCATTGAATATATATGTATCCTTATGCCTAGTAAGACTAGAAATTAGGTAATGTGAGTCCTCAAGTATTATTCTTCCCTATTAAAATGGCTTTGCTATTCTAAGTTCTTTGCATTTCTATATAAATCATAAAATCAGCTTCTGAATTTCTACAAAAAGTCTGTTAAGAATTTTGATTGGGATTGTATTGGATCTATATATCAATTTCAGGAGAATTGCTATCTTAACAATATTGAGTCTTCAAATTCATGAACATGGTATACTATTATATTTCTTAAGCCTTTTAAAATTTTTCCCAGCAATAACTTTTCAGTATACTGAAAATATATTCAGTATATACAGATTTTTGTGTGTTTTTAAAATTTACTCCTAGATATTTCAAAATTTTCCCAAATAACTCTATATTTTTATTCTATTTTAAATGTTTTTAATTTCAATTCTGAAGTTTTTATTGCTAATATATAGGAATACAATTTATTTTTGTATATTGACCTTGTGTCCTATCAACCTATAAAATAATTTAGTAGTTCTAATAACCTTTTTATAGATTTATTAAGATTTTCTATGGAGACAATTATATCATAGGTAAAGACAGTTTTACTTCTTTCCTAATCCATATGCCTCATTTTATTTTCCTGTCTTATTGCACTGGCTACAACTTCCAGTACAATGTTAAATAAAAGTGGTGGGAGTGGCTCTGCTTCCCTCATCTCCCAAACTTAGAGGGAAATTATTCAGTCTTTCACCACTGAGTATGATGTTAACTATAGGTTTTCATTCTATTTTATTCCTCCTTTTCTCAGAAATTTTATCAAAAAGTGTTAAATTTTGCCAAATGTTTTTCTGCATCTATTGAGATGAATATCTTTTTTGTTGTTAGTCTGCTACTATGATGAATTACATTGACAGATTTTCAGATAATAAACCAACCTTGTCCTTTATCTCAGACTAGAAATAACCTAGATGTTAATAGGATAATGGTTAAGCAGATTGTGGCTTATCCATGTCCTTCTCCTTCATTTTCTCTATTATATCAGCAAGAAAAAGGCAGGAAACCTAAAAAAAAAAAAAAAGACAAATGATATAGGAAAATCACAGGCATGTAAGCCCTAATTGCTACTGAAGAAATTCTCAACCTCACTGGTAGTCAGAGTTAAAACTAGAAAACACCATGTTTTACCCATTGATCTTAACAGCCACAGCCTTCTGGTTGCTTCCCTCTCAGAGGGACACAAAAAAGTTGATGCCATGGTAAAATACTCAATTACTGACAAAAATTAAACAATTACTACCCAGTGCCTGGCTGGGAGAAGAGTTACTGGTGTTGCTGTGTTTTAGGTCAATCTGAAAGGTAGGAGTGAGGGGAAGCAGTCCCATTCTTTGGTACTTACCTGGAAAAAACTCTTACACAAGCCCAAGGATGAGGAGAAACAGGTGAGAATGTTCATCTCTGTGTTGTTTGTGATAGCAAGAGAGGAAAGCAACCTAGTGGTCCCTCTGTCTGGACAGATAATTGTGAAATTTGCCTATGATGGAATGATAAACTGGAGGAGGAATGAAAATGGATTTGATTTTCATACAGCAACATGGCTAAATCTAAAAAACATATTAAGTAGGAAAAGTAAACAACAAAATGAAGTCTATAGCACAGAACCAGTTATGTAAATTAAAACATATGCCACATTATATCTTTTTAAGAGTAGCCTTATCTGGATAAACACATGGAAGGTGGATTGAAAAGAAGCACATAAAATGTTCTAGAATGGACTTCTATGAAATAAGGGAAGTAGAGTGGCCTTGTGAAATAAAAGGGGAAAACTGAAATAAAACAGAGTCCTTTCACCAAAGGAAGGATGATAATTTGCTTTGAGCTGAAGCCT
The DNA here is from genome assembly GCF_000696425.1 of Galeopterus variegatus. Taxonomy (NCBI): domain Eukaryota; kingdom Metazoa; phylum Chordata; class Mammalia; order Dermoptera; family Cynocephalidae; genus Galeopterus; species Galeopterus variegatus. The sequence continues at coordinate 215,125 of NW_007729676.1, forward strand.
GTAATCAAAAAAATCTGGGTAACTGCCTCTAAAAAAATATATTTTTTAAGTTTCAATTTGAAGTGAAATTTCAGTTTCTGAGACAGGCCAGTTGCAGGTAGACATAGGATCCTAGGTGCCTCCATGGAACCCTTTCCCAAACCAGAAAAAGCAGCCATGTCTTTGACTAGACCCAAAGCTACCAACAGTCTGGGTGATTTATTGTGCTGTTCTGACCCCAGGACATCATGGCTTAGTCTTGTGTCTTCAGGTGTGTTGTTTTGCTGCTGATGATGATTATATCCCAACATCAAGAACACTGAACCAAAGGGACTTAAAAATCCAGTCATCTGAAACCTCTTTCATTTTAATACTGCCAGATGTAAAGGAAACCCTCCGCATCTACAGGAGGAGTGGCCCATCTGAGTTTCCCCACTACTGAAGGAGAGAGGGGTTGTGTGTTCTCTCACTTCTGCTGGGGCGTTGCAATGAGTTTCCCTACCTGAATCAGATCACCATCAAGATAGAAGGAGAGCGAGGAAACATGCTGCTTTTCAAATTAATTTTATATAGAGAGATGCTGTGCTCCAGTTTGGGTAGGTAACTAGCTAGCATTAACTCTTCTGTGTCCCACTGAGAAGGAAACAATCAAAGCCTGTGTCTGCCAAGATCACAGGAAAAAACAAAACATGATAAAGGTAGAGAATTCACTTTATCTATCAACCTATCCATCACCTATTTATCTGTCTACACGTATCTATCACCTCCCCATCATCTTTCTATCTATCTGTCCATCTGTCTATCCATTTATGTAGCCATCTATCTATCTATTTCTGTGACATGACTATACATCTATCTATCACCTCCCCATCATCTTTCTATCTGTCTGTCCATCTGTCTATCCATTTATGTAGCCATCTATCTATCTATTTCTGTGACATGACTATGGAAATATTATAGAGCAGATGACTCTGCAATCATTGCCTTTGTTGCAAATACTGTAATTCTGTGGGGAAAAAAAGAAAAGAAACAAAGAAAGAAAGAAGAAAAGCAAGGCAATGGTATTTAAATACATTATTTCCATAGTAAACTTTTGTTATTCACTGTAAGTACTCAGTTAAACACTATTATATACTCAAGTAATAAATTGCCTTGAGAAAGTAGCACATTTATAAATGATACCTTGAATGTTTGTATTCATATTAAATAATATGAATTTCAGATAGTATGTTTATAAAGCAATTAATTAATCTCAAAAGTAATAATAGGCTGTGCATTATATGGCATTTCCATTGCAATGCCGTACACATTCCAACTATGGCCTGGATCTGTATCATTGGAGTTAATATGAGAATTTTTCTCTTCCACACACTCACCACAGCCTGGATACACTAGTCCCTTGGTCTGGTGAGAAAGTAACTGACGCTGGAGAGGACATTGTTGCTGCCCTCGCCCTCCAACATCTATCCCTCACTACCCCCTTGTATAGCAGGCACAAAGTCAGAGTGAGATTGATCTCCATTCCTGACATCAGCCCCAAAAGTCCTATAATATAACCCTCTCCTCCTCACCAGAGCAATTGGTCCAAGTAGAATAAAATTCAGGGCTTTTGATGGTTTGGAAAAGAGAAGCTCTCTTGCTCTGAATGGAATGGTGTGTGGATGTGAAACCTAGAAATGCTGCAGCCTTTGAACTCTATGGTAAGATGATCTAGAATGCAGCTGACCCACTAGATGGCAAAACAGAAAGAACACCAGAGAAATGGAACCACAGCCCTGGTTAGAGTGTGCCTGAAGGCTGCGCTCTCTACCTGTGATGGTTAATTTTAGGTGTCAACTTGACCAGATTAAGAAATACCTAAATACCTAGAAACCTGCTAAAGCATCATTTTGGGGTGTGTCTGTGAGGGTGTTTCCAGAAGATATAGCATGTGAGCCTGAGTAGACTGGGTGGGAAAAATCCCACCGTCAATCTGGGTGGGCACCCTCCAATCTGCTGGAGCCCCCAAGCAAACAAAAACAGAGGAGAAGGCAAATCTCTTTATCTGCTGGAGCTCAAATACACTCTTCTCTCCTGTCTGTGAACATCAGAACTCGAGACACTTCAGCTTTTGGGTTCCAGGACTTACGCCAGTGGCACCCCCAGCTCTCAGGCCTCTGGCCTTGGACTGAGAATTACACAATCAGCTTCCCTGGTTCTGAGGCTTCTGGATTAGGACTGAGCCATGCTACCGGCATCCAGTTTGCAGACGGCCTATCAAGGGACTGCTCAGCCTTCATAACCACATGAGTTTATTCCCCTAAAAAGTCCCCTCTATATATCTGTGTACACATCCTGTTCTGTCTCTCAGCAGAGCCCTGACCAAAGCACACCTCAGACATTTTAGTCACTTGAGTAACTATTTGCTTTAACCAGTTAGTTTTTTTCTTTTCCGTTCCTTGGAAATCAAATGCATCCTTATCCAAACTAGCCCCAAAACACTAAGGATAATTGGAGAGTGGGAAGTGGACACAATTCATTTCATAAAAATCCTCTTCCCTTTATGTCTATCCTCATGTCCCCCAGCCTCCACGAGCTTTCTTTGCTCATTTGTGACATAGACCTCTTTTCCGTTCCTTGGAAACCAAATGTATCCTTATCCAAACTAGCCCCAAAACACTAAGGATAATTGGAGAGTGGGAAGTGGACACAATTCATTTCATAAAAATCCTCTTCCCTGTATGTCTATCCTCATGTCCCCCAGCCTCCACGAGCTTTCTTTGCTCATTTGTGACATAGACCAGCTAATAAGGGGCCACTTTTTCTTTCTGAACCTGCCTTCCTCTACTTCCAGCATCTCTCCCACACTTGTGACTCAATCGAAAGGTCTTAATCCAGCCATAATTTGACTGTGGAAACTCTGAGACATCCACTAAGAGCCTTTATACCCTCAACTTCCTCCAACTGATGGTTCTGAGGGAGGGGCGCTGGGAGCTGCACCTCCTCAATTGTGGGCCCATAGGACCCTGAGAGAGCGGGAGAGCCAGCCTCATGGCCTTCTCAGTGGCAATAATAGACATGAAACCCAATGGATGGGCCTGTCTATGAATAAGTCCAGGGAGATCAGTCCCCACTGATCACAGCAGCCACCAGGCTCCTGCCCCTGACACTCTGCTGCCACCATGTCCTATGTCTGTGCAGACCTCCCAGACTACTCCATCCACCTCCCAAAGACAGAGCCGCTTCCTGGTTGCCATTTTTCCACCATGATTTTTTTCATTTCCCCTGCTCCAAGAGTCTCCAGTTCTAGCACTGGAGGCCACAGTCACCCTCCACTTTCCATCCCTAGTACATCCAATGCCTTCTCATCCTTTTGCCTTTCCCTGTTCTTCTGCCCTTTCCTGGGTCTTCTTGCCCCATCCCTCTGGCTTCCTGAATTCTACTTGTCCTCCATGATCATGGCCCTGAGTATCAAAGATTTAGGAGAAAGGGCATGAGGTTTGACATCACACTGACCTGGGTATGAATTCGACCTGTGACAGTCATGAGTGAGGGAAAGAGGATGATTTTGTCTGGAACAAGGGTACCAAAAATTCAGGATCCACTTCTGCATGGCCACCTGTGTGGGAGTCATATATTCCAAGAACAACATCTTACAGCATGAATGAAATTGTGGCCCCAATTTCAGTCTAGCCCTCCAGTAACCTAGTCTGAACCACATAGAGGGTTTCTTTTACCTGAGTGAGTGACAATTGTAACCAAAGCCATCTAAGAGTCTTCCTTTCTAGAGCTTAACTCTCCAAAGGGGAGGAAAGGTCATCTCAAGGAAATGCACCCCAAAAATAGAAGGAAAGGAATTTCTAACACAAGCACAGAGCACTCCTTTTCAGCCTACAACACAGGCCTTTTGCGGATAAGGCAATTTCTGGGCAGAAGGTGCCCTGACTTTTACATACAAGCACATGGGACACAAGAGGGAAAAAAGAGAGATGAAACTCAGCTGGTACATTGGGCCTTTCAGTTCTGGATCTGATAAGACCATAGCCTCTTCTGTGTTTTATTTCCTCCTTGGCCATCTAAGTCCCCAAGCTTGTCCCTTAGAATGACCATTAGTTTTTTGGCACAAAATCATTTCAAAAAGTAATATATTATGTTAATTTAATTTACAAAAACAAAATCCTTCCAGCCCAGTGATTATACCATCCAAGGCCCCAAAGGACGAGCCCCCTCAGAGTTATGGCTCTACCTCGATTCTCTGGTAGCTTACCATTGTTTTATCTTTAACGACTTTGCCCACATACTTCCTCTGCCAGCAGTGAGAGCCTGCATCCACTGGAATAGGAGTTTCCCTGGAAGCTCTTGGATTCAATGGCTTCTACTCCCCTATATCCATTTCTCCACTGCCTTGCTTTCTAGTCCATGCAGCATGCCTCTCTCTCCCCAACACTATCAGATCACAACTTTCTGTTGTATTTGCCCTAAAATATGTGCAATAATAATAATAATGAATATTTCATGATTAATCATTTTGCTTGCCTTCTTCAAATATGAAGAGCTTTTGAGGAATCACTTGGTTAGCCCAAGTCTGTTAATAAAAGATGCCCAAAGAAATTTGTGCTGAGGTCTCTCTTTCACTGTGTAAGTTGTGCTCTGCAGAGGCACTCCAGTGTCTTTGAATCTATGGGTGTTTCCCTTAGAATTGCAATGGTCAAGGTGGCCTCTCTCCCACTGAAACCATTAGAAAAGGGCTCACTCAACATTTTATCCCTTTATCCTCTCCTACCTCCTTCCTCAGGCCAGCTGTTCAGACTCAGATGGAATGGAAGCTATTGGGAAGCTCTAATGTCTTTCCAAGGGCTTCTCTTCCTTTCTCTGTCAATGGGCTGACTTGACATTTTGTTGGCAGCCTTCAGAGCACTTCACACTTCTCTGGAAAATGTTGAAAGCAATTTATAGGTTCTCAGTACACATAATAAATAGGTTTTCAAAACAATAGCTCCCAAAATTGCCAACAGTATCCAGACTGGGTGAGACACTCTATTTTCTCTGTTGCTTTCCCCTAGGAGATATTACCAAATAATTATAAAGATTATAAAGATTGAGGTAGCAGTTCAGTGACCATAAATCACCGATTTTCTGTGACAGACTTATCATTGCCCAAAAAATATGTCCCAGAAATGACAATGTATTGGCATCACATTACTTCCCCCAATCTGTTTTTATGTCCAGAAATTCAAAATTCTTGATCAGACCAGGTACGGTGAATATCCATAGTTCAGACTCCCATCCTCCATTTGTCATTGTCCTAGTAACTTACCTAGTAAGTTGGCTGCATCATGGAACCTGAGACTGCAGCCAAGACAGCAGCGGAGAGAAACTGAGTCTTGAGAACACTGTTTGAGACCTTAGATAAGCTGTGCCCGAAACCATCTATACCCCTGGACTTTTCAGTTACCTAAGCAAAAAAAAAAAGTCTTTTTCCCCTCCTGCTTAAGCAAGCTTTGCTTGGGTATTCCTTTACTTTAAAACAACAAAATGAAAAACTGTGAATACCCCACCACGTGCACTGATATGAGATTTGAAAAATACAGTCAGTGAAAGTAAAAGTGTAAAGTGAGTGAGATGACAAAGAGCCTCTGTTTCTACATTTCCTAAAGTAATTAGCACATTAGCACATCCTGGGCACACTCTAGCTTCCCAAAACGTCATGTGTGCATTTAACTGAATGAGTGGACACTGAAGGGAAGTTAAGAATAACTCATGCCAAGTATTAGAAAATGCCTGGGTTTCAAAGCAGCAATCGTTGCAATTGGACTCTCTAGGGTAAATATGCAACTGCCGATCAATGTCAAATGAGCAGCACTCAGTAAATATTGAGCCACAGAATTAAATGCCTGTGCACACAATGGCTCACACTGACCAGGCTCTGGGCAAGGCAAACCTGAGGGAAGCCCCCCACCTCCCATCGCAGATGCACCCCTGGAGCAGTGAACAATCCGATTCAGGGCCTCAGAGTGCCTCCCACTGCAAAGGCGTGTGCAGGTGTGGGCTGAGAGGGCAGAGAGACTTTATGGAAAAACTCAGGCAGAGTCTGAGGGCCATGGCAACCTCCTCCTGACACTGGCAAGTTAAGCATCCCAGCAACTCTGAAAACTCTTCTCAGACGAGGAGAGCCCAGAACTCCAAGAGGAGTCCCCACAAGACCTGGAAATGAAGGAGGGACCAGGAGATGAGCAAGAATGGCCTTAGATGAGATTTGTTATCATCCACTGCGGACCGTGTCCCCATCAGCACATCCCCTCTAGAGGTCCAGGGTTCTCCCATGTCTTCAGTCGCAAAGGAAGTGGGCCAGAGACTCCTTGTGCAAAGGATTTAGGAATGTGTGAGTAAAAGGGCACCAAGAATAGAAAACCAAAGGAAAAGAGGGATGCTCAGAATGGGACCAGACTTCTCTTCAGCTCAAGGTGAAACTTCCCAGGAATTGACAAGACAACGCTGAAACCTTCTTCTCTGAACAGAGAATGGAATCCCACTGCTACAGTTGTATTCTTTTAACTTCTGACTCACATAATTAAAATACAAATCTCTTTTTTAAAAAAAATCCATATCTCTTTGAAGAGAAAGTATCTCCAACTTTATTTGTCAGTCATTTGCTCCTCTGTGTGAAAGCTTTGTCACTAATGAAGAAAGTGTGATAACTGGAAACATAAATACACAAAGAGGATGAGGAAATAGGACACCACTGCGAGGAAAATGTATCTGGGCAAGTGACACACTGGAGGGGCAGAGCACGAGGGAGAAAGACCTGGATTCAAGTCTTGATGCCACCACCTACTAACTGTCACATTGGGCCAATACTTCAGTTCTCTGAGACTCAGCTACTTTCTCTGTGACGTGGGAAAACCTATCTCCACGTCTTTGATCATTACCTCTTCTCTGTCTTGAATACCCACATATTCCTTGCCTTTGCCTGGCTAACTCCTATTTAGGCCATCTGCCACCCCATGTCACCTTCAGGAAGACTGGATTAAAGAAGTGCCCCTTGTCTGGGTCCTGCAGCATCCACCTACCTAGAGCTGAAGCTGCACCGGTTGTAACTCTTATTGTTCTGTAGTATGATTTTCTCTGCCTGCCCCAATGTGAGAGGGCCAAAAGACTCAGGGTGTGTTTCTTACTCATGGGTGCATCGCCAGTGCTTAGAAAACTTGAAAAAGTAAAGAAGAGGGATCTCAAGGGTTCTCAGTAGGAGAGATGAAAACGCTGGGCTTAGGTGAGCCATGGAAGAAGGAGGGACCCCCTGCAGGAGGCTATTCCTCTACTACATGGGGAAACTTTAGAGGCAGAGCTGGGGAGTAATGGCAGTCATAATAACACTTCTACTCTCCCCAAGCCAGCTGGAGCAGAAGCCTCAATGGACATAAGACAGGAATTGTGACACTGTTATCAGACAAAGGCAAATTCCAGGTCAAAAGCATTGCACAGAAGCAGAAGTAGCCACTTTATAGTGATGAAGGCTGCAGTCCATGGAGATAATACTGTCATGAACCATTAGGAATTAAATAACAAAGCATTAGCATCTGTAAAGTAAAATCATAGGAAATACAAAGACAAACTGACAAAAATACAAAAGTAATAAAACGGCTTTAACACACCTCTTTAGATCTCTGACAGATAAAGTACATGAAAATAAGTAAGAACATAAAATATGTGAACAATATAATTAAAATTGTGTCTCTCTAGCTTGCTATGGCACATTTACAAAAATTACCCGTTTTTAGGCATAAATTCCAAGGAGCCATTATAATACAAACCACATTCTAAAATTGTAATGCAAATAAAGCAATAAATAAGTAGCAAACACAGAAACATTGGAAAGCCAAACACTTGGAAATTAAGGGGAAAAACATCCCTTCCAATTAACTATTGGGTCAAGGATAACAGATACATTGCAATTGTTAAGTATATAAAAAGTAAAATAATAACATTACAAGTTAGAACTGGGATACATTCAAAATTGTACTCAGAGGAAAATTCAGGGCCAGCCCGGTGGCGCACTGCTACAGTGCGCCGCTTGGGAGCACGGCAGCACTCCCGCCGAGGGTTTGGATCCCACGTACAGACCGGTTCCCGCTCACTGGCTGAGCGAGGTGCGGGCGTGACACTGAGGGTTGCGATCCATTGCCGGACACGAAAAAAAAAGACAAAAAAAAAAGGAAAATTCATATCCTCAGATATTTATATTACTAAACACACGAGAATGAAAGTAAATTAAACAAGCATTCAACACAGAAAATAAAAGGGAAAGAAAAAATAATTTAAGAAAAATGTTTAAGGAAAACACAACCTCAAGAAAAAATGAATTGTTGATCAACAAAGTGCTACAGTTGTATTCTTTTAACTTCTGACTCACATAATTAAAATACAAATCTCTTTTTTAAAAAAAATCCATATCTCTTTGAAGAGAAAGTATCTCCAACTTTATTTGTCAGTCATTTGCTCCTCTGTGTGAAAGCTTTGTCACTAATGAAGAAAGTGTGATAACTGGAAACATAAATACACAAAGAGGATGAGGAAATAGGACACCACTGCGAGGAAAATGTATCTGGGCAAGTGACACACTGGAGGGGCAGAGCACGAGGGAGAAAGACCTGGATTCAAGTCTTGATGCCACCACCTACTAACTGTCACATTGGGCCAATACTTCAGTTCTCTGAGACTCAGCTACTTTCTCTGTGACGTGGGAAAACCTATCTCCACGTCTTTGATCATTACCTCTTCTCTGTCTTGAATACCCACATATTCCTTGCCTTTGCCTGGCTAACTCATATTTAGGCTATCTGCCACCCCATGTCACCTTCAGGAAGACTGGATTAAAGAAGTGCCCCTTGTCTGGGTCCTGCAGCATCCACCTACCTAGAGCTGAAGCTGCACCGGTTGTAACTCTTATTGTTCTGTAGTATGATTTTCTCTGCCTGCCCCAATGTGAGAGGGCCAAAAGACTCAGGGTGTGTTTCTTACTCATGGGTGCATCGCCAGTGCTTAGAAAACTTGAAAAAGTAAAGAAGAGGGATCTCAAGGGTTCTCAGTAGGAGAGATGAAAACGCTGGGCTTAGGTGNAGTAAAGAAGAGGGATCTCAAGGGTTCTCAGTAGGAGAGATGAAAACGCTGGGCTTAGGTGGGCCATGGAAGAAGGAGGGACCCCCTGCAGGAGGCTATTCCTCTACTACATGGGGAAACTTAAGAGGCAGAGCTGGGGAGAAATGGCAGTCATAATAACACTTCTACTCTCCCCAAGCCAGCTGGAGCAGAAGCCTCAATGAACATAAGACAGGAATTGTGACACTGTTATCAAAGGCAAATTCCAGGTCAAAAGCATTGCACAGAAGCAGAAGTAGCCACTTTATAGTGATGAAGCCTGCAGTCCATGGAGATAATACTGTCATGAACCATTAGGAATTAAATAACAATTTGTAAAGTAAAATCATAGGAAATACAAAGACAAACTGACAAAAATATAAAAGTAATAAAAGAGTTTTAACACACCTCTTTAGATCTCTGACAGATAAAGTATATGAAAATAAGTAAGAACATAAAATATGTGAAAAATATAATTAAAATTGTGTCTCTCTAGGTTGCTATGGCACATTTACAAAAATTACCCGTTTTTAGGCATAAATTCCAAGGATCTGTTATAATACAAACCACATTCTAAAATTGTAATGCAAATAAAGCAATAAATAAGTAGCAAACACAGAAACATTGGAAAGCCAAACACTTGGAAATTAAGGGGAAAAACATCCCTTCCAATTAACTATTGGGTCAAGGATAACAGATACATTGCAATTGTTAAGTATATAAAAAGTAAAATAATAACATTACAAGTTAGAACTGGGATACATTCAAAATTGTACTCAGAGGAAAATTCATATACTCAGATATTTGTATTATTAAACACACGAGAATGAAAGTAAATTAAACAAGCATTCAACATAGAAAATAAAAGGGAAAGAAAAAATTATTTAAGAAAAATGTTTAAGGAAAACACAACCTCAAGAAAAAATGAATTGTTGATCAACAAAGAGTAGAATTAAATATATAAGAACAGATTCTTTGGAAGAAAAAAAATCAATATAAATAATATATTTAAAATTAGTCAGCCTAAACAGGAATACAAGAAAGTATAAAATTATAAAAATAGGAATGAATAAAGGAAAATACAAATGCAAAGGAAATCCGAAGATATATAGGATAACATTTTGCCCAACAATGTGTTAGTAACTATGAATCAAATGTATGATTTTTCAAAAGAAAATACAGATTACCAAAATGAACAAAGAAGATAGAAAACCATGGCAGAAATTATGAAATATGTCAAAAAGCTACCCTCTTAATATCTTCTATCCACCCAAAATACAACAGCCAGATGATTTTACAAATGAATTCTAGCAAATATTTGAGGGGTGGATAATTCTCATATTTTTTTAAAAGTTAACTATCCCAAAAGTAGGCCCAAAGGAAAGGGACAAAGTCTATACCTCTAGATGAAAGAAGTCACAGACTTACATTTTAAAAAGAGGATGTGGGATGGGAGGTATTCTTGTGGCCATAATTGGAAAATATAACCTGTCCAACTCTCATACCCACAATTGCGGTCTTCTTCTCTAACACCCAAGCCGTCATTCAAAGGGTTACAAAATAGCCTCTTGACTGTTCTGAGAACACCACAAAAGAAATGTGCCTTATGCTGTCCTACTGTCCTGCTGTATTTACTGTCCTATATCTTTCTGTTTGAAACTGAAGCCAAGTGTGACCTATTGTAGTCAGGTGAGTACAATTGTCAGGTTAAACCTAAGACCACTAAGAGTGGCTTTGTAGTTCACAAGTATCTTTCTTGTTCTACTTTTGCAGAAATCCAAATTGAAGCTATGTACGTACATCATCAATAAAAGGAACATAGTCAAAAAAAAATACCATAGCCTTACATCCAAAACTTGGTGAGTTGGTGTGCAAGTATATATTTTACGATTAAACTAAAATTAAAAGCTTAAGATATGGGAATTCTACTTCCGTAACAAAAGAGTAACTTCTATCACAAACTCTCCTGCAAATAACAGTTATAAACTCTGGACTCCTCTATCTGAAAGCATTAAAGAGCAATCAAAAGAAGGGAGAAATTAGAGGAGCTTGATAAAGGAGACAGCACTGGATACTGATTTGTGCGGATTTCCTCTTGCATGCATCTCCCAGTTTATAAAAAGTGGGACTGAAATTCAAGCAAACATCCACAGTCCTACAGCCTGAGGACTCAGAGGCTGGTGTTTAAGCCTCCCAGGGTGGCTGGAAAGTAAGGGACCTACACAGGTAAAGTCCCAAAATCTGCATGTAAAGTCCACCTTAATCTTCAGGTGACCCATGAACTACACATGCATGGGAAAAAAATCCAGGAGGCTTTGCACAAAGCAACAGGTGGAAGGCAGAAAGAATGAATGTGTATTTCAGCTGTTTCCTACCATGGGAGAAACAGGATTTGGTGTTTGAGTTCAACCAAAAAAACTGTCTCCTAAAATAAACATCAACATTTTTCAAAGGAAGATAAGAGAATTCAGAGTTTTAATAATGTGCCATCCACAATGTTTAATATATAGTCACGTCTTATTAGACAATGTGAAGAAACAGGAAAATATGAGTCATTGTCAAGGGGAAAGAAAATCAGTCAATATCAACTGACTCTAAGACGATGCAGACATTGAAATTATTAGATAAGGACTTACAAGTAACTATTATATATATATATATAATATATATATAAATATATATATATATTTAAGTGCTTAAAGGAACATATTATCAAAATGAATGAATACAGGAGGATCCTCTGCAGAGAAGTGGAAACTACATAAAAGAACCAAATAGAAAATCAAATCAAATACTAGGAAGTATTATATCTGAAAGCATGAAATATTTCAAACATAAAAATTTGCTTGATGGGCTTAACAGCAAATTGGGAATGGTAGGAAAAAAGACTATTGAACTTGAAAACAGATCAGCATCAATGTTCCAACGTGAAGAGCAAGGAAAAGAGACATTTAAAAAAAATTTTTTTTTTAAATAAAAGGGCCATAGTAACCTATGGGACAATATCAAACAGTCTAATATATATACAACTGGAGTCCCAGGAGAGAAGTCAAATAAT
>NW_007729677.1:0-4500 GCF_000696425.1 Galeopterus variegatus
TAGGGTGTTATTGAGAGTAGATGAAATGATAATGGATGTAAAGTACTTAGCAGAGTACCTGGTATATTGTGAATTCTTAATAAATGTAAGCCATTAGTGCTGCTGTTATGCTCGAATAGTTGTGATGTTACATGGAGTGTAAGTCCTTTTTACGGAGAAGCAAAGGAAAATAGGAGGTGGAAAGACACTCTTTGAATCTGAGCTATGGGAAGAAATTAAAGAGGAGCTATAATTAGAGAAGTGAAGAATGACTAGACAAATGGGAGATGGGAGGGCATTCAGGAATGTCTAAAAATTAGTAGAAAATGGAATAAGGAGAATAAATGGCATGCACATAAAACTGAATCTATTTAGCCATAACTTAGGGCATGAGAGTGGCAGAAAAGTTGGGGCCAGATGTGAGGTGTGAGGAAAGATCACACTCAAAGCTAATTTCAGCATTTCTGCTTGAGTAATAGGAAGGATTATGAAGCTTAGTGGAAGGGGAACCTGATTCTTTGCTCCATACATTGCCCAGATAGTTGAATGCCGACCAGAGCAATCTCCCAGGCCTCTTCCCATTTCTTGGATAGGAAGGATTATGAAGCTTAGTGGAAGGGGAACCTGATTCTTTGCTCCGTACATTGCCCAGATAGTTGAATGCCGACCAGAGCAATCTCCCAGGCCTCTTCCCATTTCTTGCTCATTCCTTCCCGTGAAGGAGAAGCTGAGTTAATCTTAACTGGTTAGCTGGTAACAGTCTCTTGATTCTCTTTTCTTAATTGGGGAGAATTACAGTATTAAAGATTTAAGCCTTGAGCAGTTTAGACTCACTCCTTCTGAGATGGCGGGAGGCAGTCTTTCTCAACAGTCTCTTGATTCTCTTTTCTTAATTGGGGAGAATTACAGTATTTAAGATTTAAGCCTTGAGCAGTTTAGACTCACTCCTTCTGAGATGGCGGGAGGCAGTCTTTCTCCACACGTATGTCTGCTCTGCAGATCCAAACCTTCCCACTGAATTTGCTCATGAGGCAATTCCAAGATCTCGGTTTGACTGGGTGGAGGGTCATCCAGCAGGCAGTGCTAGCAAGTCCGTTTGGTCACATGCAAACCAAATCTTCCCACCTAGACTTTATCCGTAATAAATCCCCTCAACTGTCTAATTTCTGCATCCATCACTTATTTGGTTCCAAAGTGGGCTGTGAATTGGAGATCTTAAACCCCATCAATGTCATATAGAATCCAAGGACAATGGGGCAGCCACTCATGTGCTGAACCATCCGATTGACTTCACATTGATTATGGCACAATAGGCCTATTTATTCATGGGAGAATCTGAGACTCTGAGTTCAACTAAGTCACAAAATTTTAAAGCAGTAAAACAAGGTTTAACTCTAGATTTCTGAGCTTAAGGCTGTGCTTTTCGGCTACACCCCATGGTTGATTTTCAATCAGTCATGTTACATACAATGCATCTTTTTTTTCTAATTGTTTGTGTGTGTGTATCTCATATTCCTAGCTAGACTGAAAACTACTCAACATGGGGAAAAGGATCAGTGGCATGTATTTATTCCTTTCCTTGAAAAGTGTAAAGTTGTTCTTGTACTTGAGCCTCTATAAATATTCATTGTTTTATATTTATAGATTGCAAATGACTACTTTGCATACATCTTAAGGATTTTATGAAATCATGCTTTAAGAATCCCAGCATTAGTAAGTGTCAGCAATAAAACTGAACAATGAACTAGAAGTTCCAGAACTGAATTTGTGCCAGGAACATGAAGTGGATAGATGGATCATTCAGTATTTCTGCAATCACAACTTCCTAAAACCCACCCATCATGGTAAGAAGTCTGGAAGACCAAAACTCTGTCAAAAATAGTAAGAGTCAAGTCAGGGAAGCCGTCATTACTGCATTTAATAGAAATGTTGCTCTCTTGCAAGTCTACTTGAAAGGATGTTTTGAAAAATACTCTTATCACAAGATAAGATTTTCCTTTCTTCATTTCATCTCTAACTCCAAGTGACTATCATATTGGAGACAAGTTTAATAAGTATGACTCATCTGTGCTCATATTAATCTCTGTGATATATTTGTGAAGTGTATGAAAAATTATGTAATAAACCAAAAATCCTCTTCCTCAATATCATATTCCCAGTGTTTGTAGACTGTGTTTTCTGGATAGACTCAATTAGCCCAGCTATACATTTTGACCTTACATTAACCTTACACAATAGATTCTTTAGTTCCCTGTTTATACTCCCTCTTAACTCCAATGACCATTTCTTGCTAATATGTGTACAGGTGCATAAGTATTTGCTATGTCAGTGTGCTCAAAATACTACTCAAGGTACCATCTCAGTAGTTCTAAAAATCTACATGTTTTTCACTTTGTATGAATGTATATAATATTAGTACCTTTGTTCTTTCCTTTGTATTAATGAATGTAAATGCTCCTGTTATATGTGGTTTAAGACCATTGTATTTGGTTTTCCCTCTAGATTCCAATTTACTTCTTTTTTTAAATTTTATCAGATTGTTGCATTTCATAGTATCATCACTAACTGGATTAAGGAGTACAGAGCTAGTAATATGTGTTGTTGAATTAATTGTCCCAATAACCAGGCTCAATCTTGAGAACTTGCTGTACATGAGCAGCATTTCCAATTTAAGGTTGCTTTGGCCCAGCATATAGACTTATTTTAAGTTTAGCTTACAAAGAGTGACAGACACCTTCCAGGAAATATATTCCTGTTAGCCTATATACAACCACAACCATAAGCACAGCAAAAAAATGATATGCTACTTTCTAGAAAAGAGTAAAATGTAAAATGTAGAAAATATTTTTAAGTTCAGAGAATATACTCTGCTTCCATTCCAAGTCATTTTTGTTCCAACATTTCTT
Source organism: Galeopterus variegatus (assembly GCF_000696425.1). Lineage (NCBI taxonomy): Eukaryota > Metazoa > Chordata > Mammalia > Dermoptera > Cynocephalidae > Galeopterus > Galeopterus variegatus. Next base: position 2,886 of record NW_007729677.1, read on the forward strand.
TCCCCATTGTAACATAAGGGCTTTATGAAATGGAGGGCACTGAGGGTTGCTTCTATACTCAAATTTCTCACTCTTTCTTCTTGACTAGCCAGGAACTGGGTGTTATCACTGATAAATTTGTCTCTAGAGGTTACTTAAAGAGGCTAAGCCCTTTTTATTATAAGCACCTCAAGCTTTCACACAAATATAAGTTTATTTAATTGAATTTTTCTTTATGCCTTTTTCTCCTTTCCTCCCTCTTTTGCTTCCTTCTTCCTTCCTTCTTTCCTCTATAACAATAAATGTAAGATACTATCTGCTGTGGGTTGAATGGGTCCCTAAAGTTTCACGTGCTGGAGACTTGATCTCCATTGTAACAGTATTAAGAGATTGGGTAATCACATTATAGTAATTGAAAGGTAGGGCCTTTAGAAGTTAATATGATTGTGAAGACTGTACCCTCATGAATGGATTAATCCATGGATGGTTTAATGGGTGGTCATGGGCATGGTTCTGATGGTTTTATAATGAGAGCGAGTGAGTAGGTTAGCTCTCCCTTGCTCAGCCCATTTGCCATGTGATACTCTGCATCACTGTACAGGAAGGCCCTCATCAGATGTATTCCCTGGACTTTGGACTTACCAGCTTCTGAAACTGTAAAAAATAGATTCTATTTCTTTATAAATTACTCAGTTTCAAGTATTCTGTTATAAGCAACAGAAATGGACTAATATATTATCTTAGGATCATACTTCTTATCATTACTAGTTCTCAGGCTACATAGTGGACAATATCATTTATGGACTCCCTTTGAAAGAGTTTCAGTATAAGATTTAAAAAATAATAAAGCCACATTTAACAGACATCTTCACTAATCTCAAATGTAAAATGACCCCTCAATGGGTTTTGAAACAGTTTTTCTTTCCACAGTATTTGACCCATTTAACCCTTTTTGAAATTTGAATTTGTTACACAAAAATAGATTATTTTTTAGATAATGCAATTGTGTTCCTTTATAAAATATTAAATTGATGAAGGAATTATGCTATTCTGATATGTTATATATCATTGATGATATGAGGGTACTTCAAAAAGTTCATGGAAAGATCCATATTTTCTTTCAATTCTATTTTCTATAAACCTTTTTAAGTTCCCTCACATATTAAATCTTAAAACCAATTGCTATTTTAGTAAGTCCTAGCAAGTGAGAAAGTTCAGTGTATTTCCCAGAGTGAATTATCCTGAACTAGATGCAAGTATATGAAAATTTATTATATGACTGAGGCGATATTGCATATCAGTGGGGAAAGTATATTCTATTCAATAAATTGTGATAAGACAATGATTACTCAAAAGAAAAAAGGTAACAACATTGAATTTTTGTTTTATACCATAATCAAAAATAAATTCCGAATGGATTAGAAAACAAAATTTAAACTTTTAGGGCTGGCCCGGTGGTGCACTGCTACAGTGCACCGCTTGGGAGCGCGGCGGCACTCGCGCCAAGGGTTCGGATCCCACATACAGACCGGTTCCCGCTCACTGGCTGAGCGAGGAGCAGGTGCAACACTGAGGGTTGCGATCCATTGCCAGACACACACACACACACACACACACAAAAAAAAAAAAAAAAAAA
>NW_007729677.1:4886-69158 GCF_000696425.1 Galeopterus variegatus
GTTAAAAAAAAAAAAAAAAAAAAAAAACTTAAACTTTTAGGAAAAACCTGGAACAATGCTGCATTGATAACCTTAGAGCAGGGGGAAATTTCTTGAATAATAAACAAAAAGGCAAAGTTTTAAGAAAGAAAATTGAGAAAAATTAATGCATTAAAATTTAAAACTATTGACATCAAACAAGTTTGTGAAAACACAAGCTACAGCATTAAAGAGATATTTGTGAAGACCTGATGATAGGACAGAATAAATCTTCCATAAGTAATACTAAAAAATAAAGAACTATAAATTACCTGACAAAAAAATTCAAATTAATTGGTTTAAAGAAGATCAGTGAGTTACAAGACAATACATATATACAATTACATGAAATCAATAAAATTGTGCATGAACAAAATGAGAATATAAACAATAAAATAGAAATTATAAAAAGAAAGGAACAGAAATTCTGGGACTGAAGAATACAATAACTAAACGGAAAAGTTCACTACAGGAGTTCAAGTAGACTCAATCAAGCAGAAGAAAGAATCAGCAAACAAGTCATTTGAAATTATCCAGTCAGATGGGCAAAAAGAAAAACTGAAAAAGAGTGAAGAAAGCCTAAGGGATTTATGAGACAATAATAAGCAAATAAATATACACATTATGGGAATCCCAAAAGGAGAAGAGACAAAGGAGGTAGGGAGCTTTTTTAAGTAAACAGAAGTCAAAAAAAGAGTAGAGAAGATAAAGATACAAAGAAGTGCAAGGAATGGAAAACAGTTACAAACATAGTGGATATTAATTCAATTATATCAATAATTACTTTTTATTGAAACATAATTGATTATATATATTTGTGGGATATAGAGTTGATTATCAGTATTTGTGCACAATATGTGATGATCAAATCAGGATAGTTGGCATATTTGTCTTTACAAAATGTGTTCATCTTTGTGTCATTAACCAATTTTTCCCTAAACCCCCATTGGCCTTCCCCCCTCTATTAATCACAGTTCTGTTCTCTTCTTCTGAAAATGTACTCTAGATGTGAATAGCCTAAACTTACCAGTTAAAAGTTCAAATTGTCAGAATGAATAACAAGACCCACTATAGTTGTCTAAAGAAAACTTATTTAAACATAAAGACTCAGGTTAAATGTAAAGGGATGGAGAAAGATATTTCATGCTAGAATTAATCAAAAGAAAGCAGGAGAACCTATATTAATTTTACATAAATCAGAATTCAGAACAAGGAAAATGATGAGGAATAAAAAAGGGCCTTACGAAATGTAGAAAGGTCAATTCTTTAAGAAGACATAACAATCCTCAATGTTTATGTACCTAACAATAGATGGTCAAACCACAGGAGGCAGAAACTAATAGAACTACTAGAAAAAAATAGACGAATTCACTATTATAATCAAAAGTTTTAAGATGCCTCTCTCAGTAACTGATATGTCACATAACGATATATCGAAAACCTAACAGCACTATCAATCAATTTGATCGAATTGATATTTATAACATACTTGATACAACAACAACAGAATAGCCATTTATTTTAAGCTTACATGGAATACTAACCAAAATATATGAAATTTGGGGGCATAAAACACCCTTTAACAAATTTAGAAGAGTAGAAAACATACAAAGTATGTTCTCAGAATAAAGTGAAATAAAATAAAAATCAAAGAATAGAGAGATAGCTGGGAAATCCCCAAATACTTAGAGATTAAACAACACACCAGTAGATAATACAAGGCAAATTTTAAAACATTTTTAAATAAATAAAAGTAAAATACAATTCATCAAAATTTGTGCTATGTAACAAAAGCAATTCTTCATATGATATTTATTCCATTAAATGCATTTATTAGAAAATAAATCTAAAATTAGTATTATACCTTCTACCTTAGGAAACTAGGGTGAAAAGTACAATTATAACCTAATACAAACAGAAGAAATGAAACAATAAAATTACAGCATAAATCACCATTGAAATTATTGAAATAAAAATTGTGACACTGAAAAAAAGGAGAGTAATAGAGAAAATTAGTAAAACTCAAAACTGGCTCTCTCTTTCTATCTGGGCCAGCCCGGTAGCGCACTGGAGAGTGCACTGCTTGGGAGCACAGCAGCGCTCCCGCCGAGGGTTTGGATCCCATGTGGAGACTGGTTCCCACTCACTGGCTGAGCGCAGTGCAGGTGCAACACCGAGGGTTGCAATCCCATTGCCGGTCAGTAAAAAAGACAAAAAGGAAAAAAATAAAAAAAACTGGGTCTCTAAAAAGATCAATGAAATTGGTGACTCTATAGCCTTGCAAATCAAGAAAAGTAGAGAGAAGCCACAAATGGCCTACATCAGAAATGAAAGAGGGACTATCACTACTGTTCCCATGGATATTAAGTTACAATGAAGCAATACTGTGAACAACTATATGCAAGCAAATTTTATAACTTAAAAAAGACAGGCCAAGTTCTTGAAAGATGCAAGAAGAAATAGATAATGGCATAGGCTATATCTATTAAACAATTGAATAAATAAGCAATAACTTTCCAAAAAAGAAAGAACTAGGCCTAAGCGGTTTTGATTGTGAATTCTACCAAATATTTAAGGAAGAAATGATACCAAATATCCACAATATATTTCAGAAATCAGAAGCAGATAGAGTACTTTCTAACTTATTCTATGAGGCTGTTTTTCCCTTTGTATCAAGACTGGATAAAGGTAGTATAAGAAGGGAAATATGTATGGCAATACCTTTCATGAAAGTAGATGTAAAAATCCTCAACAAGATATTAGCAAATCAAATCCAACCATGTTTAAAAGAATTATACACCATGACTAAGTGGGATTTATTCCTGGTAAGTAAGGCTGGTACAATATTCTGAAATCAACTAGTGTAATCCCCCACACCAATGGAATAAATAAAAAAAAAAAGACCATGTTATATAATCATATCAGTTGATATAGAGAAAGCATTTGATAAAATCCAACATCTACCATGATAAAAATGCTCTGCACACAAGAAATAAAATGGAAGTTGTTCACCATTATAAAAAATATCTTCAAAAATTCTAGAGCGACATCATAGTCAGTGGTGAGAAACAGTATTCTTTCCCCCTAAGTCAGTGAAAATGGAAGAATATTCTCTCTCACACTCGTATTCGACATTGTAATGAGTCCTAGGCAGTGCACTAAGACAAGAAAATATAACGTATACTGTTGGAAAGTAGAAATAAAACTGCAGAAAACATGATTGACTATGTTGAAATTTCCAAAGACCCCCAAACACCTGAAACTAAATTAGTCAGTATAGGAAGGTTGCAAGAAACAAGATTAATACATAATGAAGGATACATACCATTATGCATTGTTAAACCCCATTGAGCTTTATATATCCACAGATGAAAACTTGATGTATTCAAATTAAAACAAGCAAACAAACAGAAGCTTTTTATTTAGGAAGCCAGGGGAATCCCAAAATGGAATGTAGAATGTTACAAAGCAATCTTAACTGAACTACAGATCTGTGAAACAATGTAACTGAATGGAGTGTGAGAAAAAGTGCTGACCTGAGTAATTTTGTAAGCGAGTTGAGTCTGTAAAACTATAGGCAAAAGGAACTCTACCTAAACTTGTACACTAGTTGATAAAGTTGTTTCACACAGGTTACAGATTATTCAATTACATGCTGTGTGTGTATGCTGAAATTGAATGATAGTAAGGTTTCTCACTATGGGGTGGAGGATGGGGCATAGTTTAAAGAATCAAGGGGAGGTGTCTAGAAGGATCCATGTGGCAATGGATTAGAACTGGAAACATTAGTAAGAATTTATGTTTAGCTTATTGTAGATACAGATTTTTATATATAGAAATATCTATATATTTATGTATATAAACTGGTAGAGGTACATGCATATATTTAATTGTTCTGCTAGCTAAGAAGGCCTAGAAGCAATAGCACCTAAAATAAGTACTCGTAGCACATAGATTTTGGTTTGTAATACCATAGTTCAATAAAAGGAGCCATAGGTCCTTGGAGAAAAGGCTGATTCTAGGACTATGGCTGGAAATATGTGGGAGTCTTGAGCATCTTCTATACCAGCAAGTAAAGAATTCACACATGCACGCACATACACAGAGTGATGGGTAGGGTTGTGTCAAAGGAACACAAGACCCAACTGAAACAATGACAATGGCCAAATCTGGAGTAACTAAATAAATAAGGTAGTATTTAATAATAGTCCAAAGTGTGATATTAATATTCATTAGTTCATACTGTTATAAATAAATGTAGGAGAAGGGACAAATATCCCATGCAAAAGAATTCCAAATAATTCACGTTGATGTTCTGACCTTCAGGAGGTGGAACAAAACTTCCATTTCTTAAGTGTGGTTGCTTCCTTCTAAGGAAAGGGAGGGGTAACTTTCCTGTGGAGAAACCTGACAAATGCCACCTCAACCAGGTGATTAAGGTCAACATCATCAATGAACGTTGATGTTCTGACCTTCAGGAGGTGGAACAAAATTTCCATTTCTTAAGTGTGGTTGCTTCCTTCTAAGGAAAGGGAGGGGTAACTTTACTGTGGAGAAACCTGACAAATGCCACCTCAACCAGGTGATTAAGGTCAACATCATCAATGAAAAGTAATGTTGATAGTATGTAGTCTTGATATGATGTTATAAAAATGGCATTTTACCTCTGTGGGGTTTTTTATACCAAAAAAAAGGTTAATTACAATAAAAACATCAGATAAATCACATAAGAGACATTCTACAAAATATCTATGCAATACTTAAAATGTCATCAAAGACAAGGACAATCTGAGAAACTGCCATAAATAATAAGAGCCTAAAGAGATATGATGATTAAGTACAATATAGTATCATGCATAGGATCCTGGAACAGAAAAAGGACATTAGGTAAAACTAAGAAAAGACAGGAATATCTCTGCAATATTATTGCAATTTTTCTGTGAATATAAAACTGATCCAAACAAAAAGTTTATTTTAAAAATAATAGAAAAAAAAGAGGCTGCTGAGTATTACTAATTGAGATTTAAAAAATATATATACAAATGTTACCCTGATAGCCGATGAAAGTGCCTTCCTTGCCTAAATATTTTTATAAGAGAAAATTCCCATGGAATATTCATAATAGCAATCAGCATCTTTTCTGAGATCTTTAGCAGACGTGTCATACTGGGAAGCATTGGAAACCTTCTGGAGCTTGCAGAATTTCTCGTGTGTATTGACGCAAAGAGAATTAAAATGAACAGAATATAACAGAAGTGTCAGGGTGGATTTGACCATATTCCAACTTCTAGAAGACATTCCAAATATTCCAACTGACAGCTTGCTGTACTATACAAGGTTTGCTCACAATATCTCCTTCTTCTGAAATTTATAGGACAGAAGCAAGTGTAAACAAAAGCAATCTGACCTGCTACTAAATAGGAGTCCTCAATCCATTCCTTTAACATGATGGTTTCTAAGGCTGTAGCTCTTTCCTTCCTTCCTTCCTTCCTTCCTTCCTTCCTTCCTTCCTTCCTTCCTTCCTTCCTTCCTTTTCTCAGTAAATTCATGGATTTATGTATCACACAGAAGCAGGTAACAAGGCCAAATAATTTCCATCACCTCAGACTAAGAATACCAAGAAGATGACATACGCAAATAGATTCCAGAAGTATAGAAGTAAGTTTAAATCTAAAATCTCTAGCTACCTTACTTTTCATTTAGCTTGAAATGGTATCAAAAACACACAGCCCTATGGCATGACTAATAATTTCCTGTTACAACTCTACACTTACAGGAAAATCATTGAACTTTGTTAAAAAGATTAGTTTTAAAATTCTGAAAGTTTTCAGCAAGCGAAGGATAAAAGATATATAAAATACACTCTGAAATTGAAGATTTTGATATTAAATTAGTCTGAATAATTCACATTTGTGTATTGTTCACCTTCGCACTCAAATTTGCAAAATTTTCCTATATTAACTCATGCGATACTCAGTCTAGGCCTGGGGATGTGACTACTTTCATCATGAGCACACCTAGATCATGCTTTAAGTCTCCAAGACCCTGGAATTTCTTGCCCAGCTCGCCCCAAGCTTCCATGAGGCCCTGGAGGTATCTAGGTTGCCCTTCCCTCCTGGTTGTGTTTTCCATGATATACTGTTCCCCCAATATCCAGAACCTGGGCCTGGGAGTAGTCAAGGAAGAGGTGGTGTGTATGGCACAGGCCTGAGGGCTAGAGAATTCCATAAAGATGCTGGATAGTGCCAAGATAAGTCAGAGACCCAGGGCTGGGAGGAGAGGAGGGTGGGCAATGGCCCTGCAGCCTGCGTTTGTACTCTCAGGGGAAACAATATTTTCATGTGAAGAGTCAACTGTCAATTAGAGTAATAGCTACTAGAAAAGTCCACAGTAGAGGCAGAGGACTACAACGATTTTGCTGACCACTGAACACGTGTTCCAGGATGCAGTGGTGGGTCTGGGGGGAGTCTACAGAGCGGATGAGGCAGGCAAGGCGCCAGGTCTAGTGTGATACCGAATTGTGTGGGTGGGCTCTGTGAATCCGGGTGAGGATGCTCTATCTGGATGTCCTGCATTCACAATGGTGACTGATTAAATGTGTAAGACATGACTAGAGTGGTCTGAACTCTACGCTCATCAGCATCCTACTTTCTATAGCTGTTTTTGCTCTTTGTTGAAATAACAATATGTGGTGTAAATGGGTGAATATAAATTCTAAAATCAGATACGTTTTATATTAACATTGCCACTTAATTAGCTGAGTGGCCTTATACAAGAGGTTTATTTTGTAGAAGCATCAACTTGCTCAACCATCTTATAGGAAAAAAATAGAGAATAATATAATGTGATAAGCATTACAATTAGCAGTCTAGCCTGGGTTCTGTCAAAAGCATCCTGATTTGGGAAAGTTATTTAACCTCTATGAACCTCAGTTTCCATATTTATTAAAAAAGGATACTAATAGTAATATTATCAATTTTATAATGTCACTGCAAGAGTTAAATATGAGTATGTATAGTGAGTGCCTTTTAAAATGATTAGCCCATGCGGACACTCAGTACATATTACTGGCCCAACCCTACCTCTATGCGAGGGATCTTAGACATGTCTCCTTTTTTATGCACTTAATACAGTTCTAATTTTTCCCATTTATTCTGGTTTTGTCCAATTTATTTCATCCCAAACATAAATATGTCTTCTTCTCTATAGCTTCCAGCTGCTAAAATTTCAAGTATGCTGTTTTGTATCTTGAGTTTTAGGAACTAAAGTCTCTACATGATTGTGATGGGTTTATTACTCATTTGACATACTCTATCAATCCAGTAGGCTATAATTAAACTATTTTTTTTTACTATTTTATTGTTTTCAATGAGCCATATAACTTTTCTTCCAAAAAGAAAAAAAAATGATTGTCTTTCCCTTGACCTTTTACTGTTATTTTTAAAATCCCATTTTTCTTTACAATAATTGAAGGAAAGAAGAATTCTACTGCTTCTGTAATATCAGAATGAATTATTTAACTAAGGAATTACTATCAGAGGCACAGTAGGAAAAATTGCCCATAAACCTCACAAAGATGTGAGTCAACCTACCATCAGACCCACATCATCATTAATTTTAATGAGCCCAGGGAGTGATCAGAGCAGCAGGAGAAGAAAACACGTCTAGTTTTCTGAAGAGCATGGAAGGCATGTGGGACTTTTACTCACGCCCCTGATCCATACCAGAGGTTCAATCAATATCAGTGGGCACCTTGTCATATTGATTCCAAGGAAAGTCTCTACTTCCAGTTTGCATAGCAAAACAGCCAGAGCCTACATGTGGAAGGGACCGCAGCAATGTTATAACTTTTTGGAATACGTATATGAGATTTATTATAGGAATTGGCTCATGTGGTTATGGAGGCTGAGAAATCCTATAATCTGCTGTCTGCAAGCTGGAGAACGAGGAAAGCCAATGGTGTGATTTAGTTTGAGGCTGAAGGCCTGAGAAGCGGGGGAGTAGATGGTGTAAACCCAGTCCGAGTTTGAAGGCCTGTGAACCAAATGCACTGATGTCCCAGAGCAGGAGTAGATAGTGTTTCAGCTCAGGCAGAGAGAGTCAGTTCACTCTTCTTCCGCCTTTTTGTTTTACACAAGCCCTCAAGTGCCTGAACATGCACACCCACACTGGGGAGGGCTGTCTACTCAGTCTGCCAATTTAAATGCTAGTCTTTTTGGAAGCACCTTCACAGACACACCCAGAAGTAATTGTTTCCCTGCTACCTGGGCATCCCTTAGCTCAATTTAAGTTGACACATAAAATTAACCATCACAAATACCTATCCTACTTATTACAGAATTGAGAGAGTAAAATAAACAGTAAATAAGTATGCACTTCTCAAAATGCATGGGGTTGTGCAATATAAGGCAGGAGGATGATTTAGAGAAAGACTGAGCATGGTGGAGCACAGCCTCAGGCCAGCAGCTCTGTAAGATGGCAAGTCATACCCTGGCTCTGGAACAGACTAGACTGACTGCGTGATCTTAGCAAGCCACTTCTCTGACATAGAGCTAGGAAACGAGGTCGGACGATGAGTGTGCTATGACTTGCTGCTTTAACTGATTTTACCAACATTGCAAACTCACAGTGATGAATGTTAGGGTTTAAGCATTCAAAACAGAGCTTTTAACTGTTCTGTCAGTGGCAGGTCTAGTCGAAGCTATAACTTCTTATATAAAGCTCTGGATGCAAGTTTTACTTATTAATTTTATACAACTTTGAAAGGCATTTTAGAAGCAAAAATGTTCACTACAGAATACTTACAGTTGTCTAGTGAAGATGTCATGTATATCATTGCTGCTTTCCTGTGTATTAACTTGAAATAAAACTCTATTATTTGAAAAGCTATATGAGAACAAAAGGATAATTGAAAGTCATCATCAAGCTTATTGAAAAGTATTGAGAGAAGTTGTGTAATTTAGCATCAAATGGAATTTATGAAGCATACCTAATTATTGAATGAGCATTTCCTTAGTCTTAGGAAAATTTAGAAAGGCATATTAATTTATTTTAAATAAACCAAGTTAAAGTACACACATGTGTATGTTATTTGTATACAGTATTTCTTCCTTGAGCTTACTTTGTGGATAAGTCAAGTTTATTGAATTTTTAATATTTTATTCAGCTATAAATTCTTACACATCCTCAAGTGTTTGCTTACACTTAGGTAAATCAAATGAATCAACATGGACTAACTGCTATGACAAGTGATCCCCAAATTTCACAAGCCCAACAAAAAAAGTTTATTTATTTTTCACATTATAGTGCTATGAAGTTTAGGAAGGGTGGCTGCTCCACACAGACATCCATGGACCCAGGATTGCTTCCACATGCCCTGGGGCATTAGTCACCGACAGCATCAGGTGCCTTTGGCCTGAAGATGAGGAAGGAGAGAGAGATGTAAGAACAGTCTAGGAGGTTTTAGGGTCCTGTCTGAAAATTATTATTTATCTAGAATTATGATGTAACTTATCACCCAAACTGTGACACTGTTGAGAGCTAAAAGTCATACTCTTAATAATAATGCCAGGAACACAGGCATAAATAAAGACCATTCTGGGCAAATTGGCATGCATTTATAGCAATTCTCTCATATCTTTCTGCCAGAGTGTGGTCTCATTGCCTCAGTGAGCTGCAAGAGGTCATGGAAAATGTAATCTCACTGTGAGACCAGGAGAAAAAGAAAATGGGGTTATGTGAACACAGCCCTGTCTCTGGCTCATAATGTAGGCTGGAGCATCTGTTTGTGAGTATTTTGGTTCCTCCTTAGTCTGCAGGGGGAAACCAGGCTCCAAAGGAAAGAAAACACATGCTGGATGTCTACTATGAGCTAGAAAATTTTGTGTAGTCATTTAATTCTCACCACAAATTTTGGAGCTTTTTTTTTATCATCATAATCATCACACCAATTTATTTTTAAGGATGAAAATGTCAACACTACAAAAGATCAGGCCTGTTGTCATGATGCAGCCAGTCAAGAAGGAAGATGACATTCAAAACCTTCAGAACCAGGTCCATCTAAACACACCTCCTGCCCTCCAGTGCCCTGGTGGTGTCCAGAGAGATGCACAGACAGGCAGAGTAGCCTTTACTCTCCAGACACTTATGCTGTATTTGATGAAAAAACAAACAAAAACAATTTTGAGCCTTTGTTTATTAATTCTTCTACTGTTCCTGACAGTAACAGATACTGAGGATCTCTAGTAAGTCATTATTTTTTTAAATTGTGATGGCTGCCTTCATAAAGTGTATAGAGTAGAGGAGAGTCATTAATCATATTATCACACAGCTAATGCAAAATTTCAGCTGTGATAGCCCATTAAGGAGATGAAAGCATATTATAAGAGTTGACAGGATGTGGCTAATTCTGTATAGACTTGTGATTTTTCTTATCCATCTGGTTTTTGTGTTTTTCTCCCATAAACAATATGCATTTGCAGAGCTCAGAGGAAAAGGAGCAGTCTTGAATCACGGACACTGGTCAGTCAGCTTAGGACTGCTGTATACTTTTCAGGTGCAACAGGGTCTGGCATCTGAGCAGGGAAGACACAGATCGTCATCTCTTCATGTGTATTGGGCAATGCAGGCTCCTGCTCTGGGCCTTTGGAGTTATACTGCAGGTCTCGTTATATTTTCCAGGAAGACACTTGTAGCTAACTGTCTGCTAAGTCTGAGAGGGAGGGGAGGAAAAGAAAAAGAAAGAAAGAAAAAGAAAAACAAGCAAACTAACCAGCCAACCAGTCAAAAAACCAAAAAACAGAAAACACATATACCCCCTCTATAGTATGTGATCTGCAAACACATAAAGGCCTGAAATTGTAAGATTTAAGTTAATTTTTCACTAACAGAATTAGCATTGAGCAATACTACTTAGATAAACTACACTTCGGTCTACTAAATGTTTTATGGAGTGCAATAGATAAAGCACCAGAATACTGTTTCTGGATTACATTTTTCTAAAAAAAATATTTAAACTTTCAGGTCCTCAATTTCCTAATCTGTAAAACAGTAAGAATAACAAGGATAATTGTAAACAGTCTTGGGGACTTACCGTGTGGCACTTTCCACATGTAAACACATTTAATCCTCCTAACAATTCCATATCTAAACCATGTTATGTAGATAAGGAAATTGTGGTGCAGAGAGGTTGAGTAATCCTCCCACAGTCACAAATTAGTATATGATGATGGTGGGTTTCAAATTCAGTGATACACAAAGCCCCTATATCTGCAAAACTATACATTTCTACTTTTTCTCCAAAAAGAAAATTAAAAGATAAAAAGTTTATGTTTGTAGCAATGTATATGTATTTAAAACATTTACTTTCCTCACAGATTTCTAGAAAATTGGTGAAAGCATGAAGTATATTTTTTACTTATATATATAATATATATAATTTCAAATGACTTTTCTCAATTGTTAAAAATATAAAATGTAAAAAAGTCAAACTCATAGAAATGGAGAGTAGAATTTTGGTTACCAAGGGCTGGGGGTGGGGCAAGGATTAGGGAGATATTAATTAAAGGGCATGAAATTTCAGTTAAATTGCAGGAATAGATTCTAGACATCTATTGTACAACATGGTGACAACACTTAATGCAATGTATTATATATTTGAAAATTGCTAAGGGAGTAGATTTTAGGTGTTTTTCACCACAAAATAAATAAGTATGTGAGGTAATGCATGTGTCAAGTAGCTTCATTTAGCCTTTACACAAGGTACCCATGTAGCAAAACATCATGTTGTACACAATAAATATATACACTTTTTGTTCATCGATTAAAAATAATTAATAAAAATGAAAATATGAGCATAGTAGAGAGTATGGTGAGGATAGCATCCTGTTGATAGAAGTATAAATTAGGAAAAGGGCCTGGAAAGAATTTAGAATTATATGTTTAAAGCCTTACAATATTAGTATTTCTTGAGATATAGATGTAATTATGCTTAGATAAAAAAAAAATGCTACTTAAAAGCCCAGATAAGGGATAATTGTTAAGAAAGTATCTTTAGCTAAAGGGTTCAATACTACACAGTCTCTGAAAATGATGTTCATTTGCAATTTGTAAAGTAGAAACTGTTGTCAATATAATGCTATATTTAAAAAGGCACAATTGTACCTTTATTACTATTTAAATGATAATAACACATATATTAATATGAGCAGAGAGAGTGAGAGAAAAAAAAGGACTACATGCAACTATACCAAAGTGTTAATAGTGGTTTAATTTAAAATTATTCTTTCTCCATTTTGTAGTCTTCAAAATTTATATTATGTGTTTTCATTATGAGAAAAATGAGCTTACTTTATAATGAGATAAAAAATGTCTACTAAGCATATAATTATTTTAATATTTATCAAAGTGTGTTCATAAACCTAACAGTATTTAATAGCACTTTATATTTTTATTTCATCCATGCTCACCCTTCCCTTGTGCCTTTAACAGGCCGAAGCTCCAGCTCCCATAACACGCACTGCAGTGACCGCTGCACAGTCGTGTCAGAAGTTCAGGAAACACGATTAATATCTGTTTCAATAAATGTGGACGATTAGGTGGCCTCCTTCATTTTATTACCTTCTGCTCAGATTCTGGCTTATTTCCCACTGGGGATTACCACGGATAAAGGACTTCAATTCTTGTTTTTCAAGTGCTTGTGTGAACATTCTCTGATCTTGACCCATCTGCCACCCCTGAGCATGCATGGGAGCCCTTCGTTTAGGGCTGGGTTTGTCAGGGGACATTCTGGAGAGAGAGAGGCAGAGGGAGAGCCGTCCTCCAGCCCACTGGCTCGGTCCCAGGGCATGAGGGAGCCTTTCCATTTTCCCCTTGCTGCTGATCAGCACTGCCCCTGGCAAGGCACCTCTTTCAAGCTTTATTTGTATTTTTTGACTCCAACAAATCACAATACATATATGCACACATATACATATAAACACACACACACACACACACACACACACATATATTCACACACACACACACAAACATCTATCCCAACGATATAAATACTATTTTGATTGGGATGAGGGGTAGGGTGGATTGGAGAAGATGTTGGTCAAAGGATATAAAATCGAGAATATGAATGTGCCCTCGTAAGCATTATGCCCAGTGCAGGGGATGGGGGAGGGTCCCCATTCTGATCACATCAATGGCAATGCCAGAATCTTGACATTGATTTTTTTGAATTATATCTCTTTTGCTTTTTTTCCCCTTCTTTCTTTCCTTTGCATTAGAACATCAAACTGGAGATTTATTTAGTAATGAAAGCAGCACACAGATTGGAAAGGAGGAAGAGGCAGAGAGAGATTGAAAACTAAGGTCACAAAAACACAGAACAGTGGAAATGTTTAAGTTAGTACTTTATAGAATCTCACACATATTTAAACACAAACACACAAACTATGTGCTCATTTGGCCAAGTCTAAAGAAAACCAGTGTTGGATGTTAAAAATATCTTCTTGTATCTTCTTGGGGCCCGCCTGGTGGTGCACTGCTACAGTGCGCTGCTTGGGAGCGCGGCGGCGCTCCCGCTGAGGGTTCAGATCCCACATACAGACCAGCCGCTCACTGGTTGAGCGAGGTGCGGACGCAACACCGAGGGTTGCGATCCTGTTGCTGGTCATGAAAAAAGACAAAAAAAAAAGGAAAAAAAAAAAAGAATATCTTCTTGGTTTTGGTAAAACTTTCAGTTTTTAAGTTTTAAGAAAAATCTGTATTACATTTAAAACTAAAAAACAAACAAAACCCTGAGAGGCACTAAAATCTAGTAGTTATCGAAGTAGTGTCTGAAGCCAGGCAGCCCCTATTAAATCCTGGCTTTGTACTTACAGCGTTGCAAATATTTCTAAGTGCATTAATGGTGCTTCAGGTTTTTCATCAAAAAATGGGTTAGTAATAGTTCAGATTAAATGACTTAGGACAGGGAAAGTGTGGAGAAGACTGCCTGACTCAAAGTCAGTGCTCGGTAAATAGTAGCTTTTATTATTGTTCTTTAATTTCAAGAAAAGTCCAGAAAGTTCATTGAAAACTCACTGAATTGCCAGGAGTAGAAAGAGGACCCCTCATGAGTAAGAATTTTAAATTACAGAAGAATGGGATTGCATAGTGTGTGTGTGTGTGTGTGTGTGTGTGTGTGTTTAACATATTCAAGTACATTTCATAAGCTGGTTTGACAAATAATGTATTACCAAATGAATCTAATTTAAAGAACGTTTAAAAACAATGGATGTAAATGAATGTTCCAAAAATACTTCAGAATGACTTTTCAAGCAATTATTGATTATTTTTGCTCCTTGATTTGGTTATAAATTTGCCTGCACATGTATTGAGAATAGTTTAAATAGCTAACCTAAGCATTGTCTCAAGTTCCAAATGACTGGACACTTCATAAATTAGCTCTATTTTTCTGCATTAGCTGCTGGCTAAAGGACGTGAAATTCTAGCTGAAGGTTTTAGGCAATAGGTAAGAGGTGGTAGCAAAAAAAAGGAAAAACGTTCAGGAGTATAGGAATTTGTGCTGAGGGCTGATACTAACTATTGAAAATGAGAATCCAGCGTTCGGAATTTGATTTCCAAAGCAGAACATGCCCTTTGCCTCCCTCCTTCCGTACTTCTATCTGTGCTTCCTTCTTTCTCTCCATCCGTTTTCCTTCTCTCCTTCCCTCCCTACATTCCCTTAAAAATATAAACTTGTTGCTGCATGTTTGGAATCACTGAGAATAAATAGAGCTGCTAGAAAAGGCTTCACAGAGAAGATAGCATCTTACCTGGGCTTATAATATATCGCTATTTTTTTTCCAATTTAAAATAAATCCTATTGTAAAATCCAATTTTTTAAGGGACACTAAGAAAGAAAACATTGCTCCAGTTAAATCCTAACCACACTATCGATTTTAAAACACATTCTAAATATGTACCTCTTTGAATGTATAAAAATATATAAAGTAAAAATATGTAGAAAAATAGAACATTGCCATCTTTTAAACAATGGAAGAAAGGATATTTCAGTGCCTCATCCTTTTTGTTGTGACCAGAACTATTTTTTCTGTAAGTCCAGCACTAATTACCCAAACTCACTCTTCCAAAGGCTGCCTGAAGATATCTCTGTACAGAAAACTTACCGTCTTATACTTTTCTGCTTACATGCCTGTGGCTTTAAGAAAGCTCTACACAGTTTAGCAGCAAGACATATTATATTCCTGGTTTTATTTATAGATGATTAGAAGAGAAAAACTTCGTTTAGATTGAACAAAAAATATTGTTTACCCACTGAATGATAAAAAGATGTGAAAAATTTAAGAAGTATCTGAAATTTGAGAACTTAGACTTCTATGTCTGGCCAAGATGGAATGCCAGGGATACGATTTATTCCCTCATGCAAAATTACTAAAATTGAATATTATTCATAAGACAATGCTTTTCGAGACACTGCACATCAGGTAGCAAAGGACAGTGATCTCTGGGAGGTGGGAACAAAGGAAGTAAGCCCCTAGATCACCATACAGGAGAACCCTAAAGATCTGTAAAAGGCCTCATCAAGGAATCATCTGAGCACATGTGAGGAAATACTCCAAAGGGATAAAGCTCTGATGGCATGAAGGTAACAGTTTCCATGCTCACACAGAGCCTGGAGCAGAGCTGTGCCCACCAGCCAGACAGGAAACCCTCAAGATTCGTGGTGCAAGTCATAGACACAGAGGGTCTTGCCTCAGTAGTAGAAATAATTGCTCTAGTTGGGGTACTGCTCTGGTCTCATATAGTAAATCATAAAGGCAAACTCACCCTAAAGTGTTTATTAAAGAGAAAGGAACAGAAATTTTGAAAGAGAAGAAATAAGTTGGTGGACTATACCAGATTTAAGATATATTATAAAGCTAAAGTAATCAAAAGTAGTACATTATTGAAAAAAGAATGACACATAGATCATTGAAAAAGAATATGGAATCCAGAAATCAATCCAAATGTACACAGACTATTTTTGACAAAAAGGCAAAGCCAACTCAATGAAGAGTGGATAGACTTTCTAACAAATAGTGTTCAGCAATTGGCCAACCCATGCAGAAAATAAAAATAAAGCAAACTGTATCTATGCCTATATCATATCATAAATAAAAATTAACTCAGAGTAGATCATGGATGCAAATGTAAAACTTAACACTACAAAACTTTTTAAAGAAAGCATAGACCTTTGCTTAGACAAAGATTTTTTAGATACCATGTGAAAAGCACGATGCATAAAATAATACATTAAAAACTTCTGCTCTTGGAAGGACAATTTAAGAGAAGAAAAAGACAGGCCACAAACTGGGAGAAAATATTGCAAAGCACATATCTGATAAAGGTCTAATATCTGAAATACATGGAAAACTCAAAAATCAACAGTAAAAAAAATAAAAATCCCAGTTTAAAAATAGAAAGATTTGTACAGACACTTCACCAAAGAAGGTATATTGATGGAAAATAAGCATGTTAAAAGATGTTCAATATTATTAGTCATCAGGAAAATGCAAATTAAAAATTTATAAGATGGCATGACATTCATTCTCACTCCATTTATTTATGTACTTTTTAGTTTCTCATAATAGTATTTTTTAAATTTATACTGCTGAATTCTTGGATGACTTTTGTTAAATTTATTCCCAAGGATGAGGATGCTTAAAAAGTTCATGGAAAGATTCATATTACCTTTTTGAAGTACCCCTATATTTATATTTTTTATTAATTTTATTTTCCAGTTGTTTGATGCTAGCATATATAATAGGTTATGGAAATATTGCAATGGTATAGATTCACCACCCCCATTATTTGAATTTGTATCATCATGTATTACATAGACATCCATACTAAACCCTATGATAGTGTTAAAATTTCTATAAGTAGGCATGTCCTTTTATACACATGTATGAAGTATAATTATATTTAAAACATGCAATTTAGTGAGTTTTGCCACATATGTGCACCTGTAAATCCATCAGCACAATGAAGAAACTGAGCATTTCCATCATCCCCAAACACTCCTATTGTCTCTTGCAATCGATTCCTTTTCCAAGCCCATCTTCAGAAACATTGAATCTGTTTTCTGTCCCTATAGGTAGTTTGCCTTTTTTTTTTTTTTTTCCTCCTATAATATCAAATAAGTGGAATCATACTGTATGTATTCTTTTTAGTCTTGGTTATTTTACTCAGCATTATGATTTTAAGATTCATCCCTATTCTTGGGTGTATCATTAGTTCATTTTTGTTTTCCTGAGTAGCATTCCATATGTTATATGTGTGTATTTACTATTATTTGTTTATGCATTTGTCTGTTATGGATGTTTTCGGCTTATTCCAGTCTTGGCTATTGAAACAAAGTTCCTTGCACATCTGTGTACGGTCGTTGTGGAGACATATGTTTCCAATTCTTTTGGGGAATAACTAAGTTACATATTAGGCATTATGTTTAACATTTTAAGAAACTAGTAAACTCTTTTCCTAAGTGGCTATAGAAGTTTTCAGTCCATATTTTTTCTTATTTAGAGATCAGTTTTTAGTAGAATTGAAATATAACGTGTAAGTTCAATGTAATGTTATTTCTTTGCAGGCAATCTATATTTCATATCAGCCTATTTTAATGACTTCTTTTGGCCCAGATGTCCTACAATATTACTGCAATTTGCGTAGATGTGTATTTTATTTTATTTATCTCTTATGGAATATGCTGGGTTTCTTAACTCTGAAGATTGGTGACTTTCCTCAATTCTTAATTAAAATCATAAGCTGTTTTCTCATTGAGTATTTCTTCTACCTTATCCTAGCTATTATTTTCCCCTGGTATTCTGACTAGATCTAATTTGAGTTTTTGCATTTCAACCTCAATGTCACTTTGTTGTTGTTGTTGTTTTTATTTTGCTTTTACTCTTAATTTAAATTACCTGTTATTTCTTTTAATCTATAATTTCTTCAGCTTTATTTATTTGTTTACTAATTCTTTTTCTAGTGGGGCCTAATCTTATATTCAATCTTTCCATTGCATGTCTGATGCTAATTATTATATATCATATTTTCAGATTTTGTTTGGTTCTCTTTAAAAAAAAAACTTTTGGATAATTCTTGATGGTTTCTTATGCTTTTATTAATGTTTCAAAACATTATTCTATTTTCTTAACCAGATTATATGTACTTATTCTATATATGATGATTCTGGTATCTGGTTTTTGGGGCTCTAATTGTGTTATTTGTCCTTGCTGACAATCCTCTCTTTCTTCATATATTTAGACATTCTTGACTATGAGTTCATGTTTGCATTTTTTCTGAACCGTGTTGTGTACTTCTGTGGAGAGGCTAGCGTTTGCTCTGTCGGATACCTGGGGGCTCCGTTCCTCACTTTATTTCTCATGTCCTATCTGTGTTCTTCAAAGACTACAGCAACAGGTAATTAGGGATGGACAGAAACATCTTGGCAAAGGTCAGATCTAGCAACTGCTAACTGCCTAGATTAAATGTTTCATGTCATTCTGTATCCTGTCCTACCCCCTACCTCCCACCAAATTCTTTCACTTGCCAGCTAGTATGGAAATGTCTAAAATATAAATATAAATATTTTTACCCAGCAGTGTTTCTTTGATTATGTAATCCACCATGTTGCTAGAGAAGAAAATCCTCATTTATTAAGTCCATAAAATATTGAATAGACACTTTTTATGTGTCACTCTAGCTTGCAGTGAGATATGGATAAGAGCATTCCAGTGCTACAGGTTTTATGATGGCACGTTTTAGCCAAGGTGGGGCACATCATCTGGCCAGCAGAAAACTAAAGTAGGTGAGTATATACTATATACATATACTATGGAGTATTCGAATTACTTCTTTCCATTAGACTCATTTAAGAGTAACAGGTGAAATTTCGCAGACATCTAACCAAGAAGTCGTGATGGAAGGACCTATTGGGGGAGACCTGTAGAGGGGTAGAGGGTAAAAAACAACATATTGCAGAGAGAGAAGCTGACTTTAGGGTCAGGAAATCTGTGTCCTGGCATTCACCAGCTTTCTTCTGGCTCTATGACCTTGGAGATGCCCCATGCTTTTTTGGTTCTCAGTTTCTCCACTATTAAAAGTGTGGAACAAGCTTGTCTGTGAGCTTGTCTTCCTCTCCAGTAGTTCATAATATTTAGAGAAAGATAGTTCTGCATAATAAACTTGTATGTGGCATTTATGCTACTTTTATTTATTGTTTTTCACGGAAACTTTTAAAATTCTTTTCCAGAAAGGTAGTTAACATCACATCAGTAACATGGTGCTCAGAAGATGAAATTAAGGTTAAATGACTCATCTAACACATTATGATGAAAATAATCAGACATGGAACACAACACAGTCTCACCCTAATTCATTCCTGATGACCCTGGCATGGAAGCAGAAAGGGCCAGACCAGCAATGAAAAATTGACGTAAGGCCTGCAAAAGCATCCACCCACTTACTACAGATGAGCAGATTCAAAATATGCAGAACAAGATGTGCTATGGTTTCTTAGCAGCTCTCATATCTGTGATTCTAGACGGAGGTGAGGCACTTGTGCAGGACGTGTGCAACTTCAGTAAGGAGAAGGGGGAAACACGGCCCCGTCTTTCAGAGCCTGTGCTCAGAAACCAAACATTATGGGGCATTTTCATACTATTTTAAATGAGAGCTCAGTGCTTTCTCATCTGTCATATGCAAAAAAATGGACTACTTTAGATGACTTCTGAGGCCCACTTAATGTTTTAATGTAGGGTTCAATCTGAGCTGACCCAAGCGCTCAGCTTTAGTGATAGCTCCAGGTTGCATGATCTTCAGTGGCAGAACTTGGATGTCAATCCAGATATTTTCAGACTTCGTGCAGCGAAAATGTAAAATATCTGGAAATATTTAAATTATAGGACCGTATTGCTGTATAGGTAATGATCAATTAGAGTTTAAAATTGTCAAAACACATTTAGACCACTAATTGCAGCAACTCACTGCCCAACTCTAAATATTTTATTTCACTGACACTAAGTTACCGATGCTATGATTTACTTAGTCAGGTTGCCAGGAGCCTGTATTCATTCACTGAACATGCACAAAGTGACTAGTATTCATATCAGTAATTTAATCCTATTTGCTCTTAGATGATTATTGTCTCATTTTTATAAAACAAAAGTAGAGTAGAAATAAACACAAAAATAAACCAAAATACAAGGCATGGATTTGTACTGAGATAAATGTGGATTGAATCCCTATTTTAATAGCCAGCTAAGTGATGTGAAAAAAAATTACTTACCTTCTATGAGACTCCTTATTTGTAGAACAGGGATAATAATATCAATATTTAAGTTAATATTAGTGTAAGTGCCAAGCACAGCACCAGACACAATCAGAAATATTAACAAAGGTTGGTTCCTGTGCCAGTTACCTTTGCCACAATAATTATTCATACCAAAATACACAAAACCTAGTAGCTTAACCCAACACACATTTATTTATCTTAGCAGTTTTCAGGTCAGAGATTAAGGATGGGCTCTTCTGCGAGGTTTCCCGGTCTTGGCTAGTCTCGAGCACATGTCTTGTACTCTGCTGAGTGTTGGCTGATCTGGAATGGCTTCAGTTGGGATGACTGACAGGCTTGATTCTGTCCCATATGTCTCTCATACTTAGCAGGTGAGCCCAAGTTTGTTCCACATACAAAGGCAGAGGTCTTGAGGGGCATGATCACTTGCACTGCATGCTATTGGCTGAAGATGTCATATGACCACCACGAATCAAGGGTTCTTGGGGAAAGAGATCCACCTCTTTAATGAGAAGAACCACAGAGATAAATAGCCCAGAGAATGGAGAAGGGTGGAGTGATGGATTGAGGCCATTAATGCAATGAATCTACTTCTCCTTCCCTTTCTCTGTCCTTCCTGTGACTTAGCCTTGAAAGTGCCATTCACCTTAATCATTCAGATACAAGAGCAATTGTGACTTGTCCATTATTTTAGTTCTCTACAAGTATGCATGCACTTTAGGGAAAGTAATTGATTTTAAAATAACATTTTTAAAATTAAAACTTTCCAACAATCTCTATGTGTTTTTTTTTTTTAAAGAAGAAAATGCAAGCACCAGAATTTAGCAAAGCTGTAAATTGCACATGATTAGATTATTTATTTATTTCAGAAAATCTGAACAGTTCCTTTACTCTCGATGGTCTAGTGACCTCCTCTAATGCTCTCTTATAAGCAGGATGTGTCGTGACAAATTCCCGTGCAGCCAGGCTGCTTCTCGGCTGTGTTTGGCTCTCCCAGCACCTTCCTTGGCCTGATGACAGCTACCCCTCCCTTGGCCAATGCATGGTCTTCATAGGCCTTTCTTCACAGTATCCCTCTTTAAAAATATTTGGCATTATTATTTTTTTTTTGCCTCATTTATTTGTAGATTCACTTTAGATCTATGTTTGCAAATTAAGTCCCCATTCTATTCCATCTTCTCCCCTTTAATATGATTGCTACATTTTATTTCCTCTCCCATCATCCCGCTCTCTACCCCACACATTGTGTTCATTTAGTACCTTCTGAATGTGAGAGTTTGCAGCGTGTGTGGCCCTAAGCAGGTGACGTCTGCCCAGGAAAATTTAACTTTCCCCAACATTGTGGTGTTTTCCTGTTTTTCCTTTGTCTACACCCACACACCCTTCTAGGTGCCCACGAGGTTTCATATATTCATTGCTGCACTGAGCTTTTTACTCATTTCTTCTTTTCTATGTGCTCTCATCCTACTTTTTGACATTTGCCTTATAGAATAGCAGAAAACGTAAATGAATCATGGGAAACCTTGAATGGCAGAGACTGGACTTGTAGCCTCTCTTTTCCTAGACCTCTTTTTTTTTTTTTTCTTTTTTCGTGTCTGGCAATGGATCGCAACCCTCAGTGTCGCGCCCGTACCAGACCGGGACCGGCAACGGAATCGCAACCCTCGGTGTTGCTCCCGCGCCTCGCTCAGCCAGTGAGCAGGAACCGGTCTGTATGTGGGATCCAAACCCTTGGTGGGAGCACCATCGTGTTCCCAAGTGGCGCACTGTAGCAGTGCGACACCGGGCCAGCCCTAGACCTCTTGTTTTTACCCTTAGCTAGCAGGCACTAAGTCAGGCTTCAGTCAGAAAGAAATAAGGTCCATTCCCATTCCTGCACCATTGAGGAAATGTTTTATTAACATAAACATAATGTTTTCTTCCTTAATTGTCAGAATGACACTGTGATATCCTTTACCATGTTAATGTCCTGATGATGTTTTATGATGGTTTATTGACCCAGTTAAGCAGTTGACCCATTCTTCTATGTGGAAGTTGCATCTAACTTAGTGATGGGGAGTAAGATTTTTCTTTTTTTTTTAGTAACAGTTTTATTAAGATATAATTAGAATACTATATAATTCAGCCATTTAATTACAGTTCAGCCACCACCATTGTCAATTTTAAAACCTTTTTATCACCTCACAAAGGAACCGCATACCTATCCTCCCATCCACCCAACTCAGACTTAAGCAAGAATTGTCCTTAAACTATCCTAGAGTTACATTTCTATTCCAAGTAATACAATAACATAGCATTTTTCAATAAATCCCACATAGAATTGTCTTCAGAACAGGAAGATATAACTGCTTCTTCAAGTGACCATTGAACAAACTAGTTGGCTTGTGTTTAGGGATCATGGTCTTAAAAATAAATAGTGTTATGTGTTAGAGACTCAGCTTGGGAAGACACTCATTGTCTGCGAGGCCACAGACGCAGAGACGAATGGTGAAGATTAAGACTGAAGTCTCCTGCCATTTTCCTCCTTCAGGGCATCACCCAGTCTAGGGAATGGCTGGGTAAGTGTTTGTTAGTGTCTCTCTCCCTCCTTCCCTCATTGACTCCCTACCTTCCTTCCTCTTGATCCTCGCTTAGCATGAGAAAAAGAGCTGAAGTTAATTACACATGTAATATCTCTCCTTTAAAGCTGGTTCATCTAAGAACAGTGCGGAATACAAGACAAGCACATCAGACCCCTCCCCAGGACCTTTCTGAACTGAAGAAAGTGACAGAAAGTTTTTTTACTAGAGACAGAACCTTGAGATGCAAGGCTTCCCACCTGCTAATTTTTTTCTTTCCAGCCATATGATGAAGCTTATTTCAAGAGAAGGAAGCTGCCCTGGAAAGAGACATAGGAATGAGAGATGGAAAAAGGATCTTGGTGACATTGAAGTCTAATTTCACGTGTGCCTGTGTGATGACTTAATCTTTCCTCGGTTATGTGAGCCAATAAATTTTCTGTATTTTTCTGGAGCTCAGGTTGGGTTTCTAAACCTTCTACCCATCCAAAAGTCTTTACTAATAAAATTCTGATTTTTTATTGCTAATATCTTCTTTATAAACAGATGGATCATGATATATAGAGATGTAATGAGATTTTTACCAAAGTCATGGGGTTTAATATCAAAATTCAAGATCACATCTTCAAGACAAATCCAACATTACTTATATTGAAATAGATTCCTTCACCCTAAAAAGATTTCTTAATATTTTGTAAAGTGGGCTCAATGATATACATTATGTTTCAGATTTTAATCCAGACAGAAGGGTACCAGGAACATAAAAATTAATATGACCCAATTTTTGTTTTCAAGGAGCTCACAATTAAGTATTGAGAATACACATGCAAACTGATAATTTATAAAGCAACATTATAAGAGAAATGACATTTCACATAATTTACAAATCTGTTTCTTAATAGCTTATAATATTTTGTCAAAATTTACTTTCTTTTCCCTGTATTGAAAAACAATTTCATTTGGTTTTTGTTTTGTTTCCTAAATATAAAATTTTACTAAAGTTTTACCTGTACTTTACAAATTACAGCTCTATTGCCCACACTTAACTCTCTTAATGAGAATTCTCTTACTCTCCCGCATCAGTGTACTTCTCGCATCTGTGCCCCTGAGAATCTCTGCTGGTTAATACTCAAGTTTGGCAGAACTTTGTTTAAATTCTGCTTCTCCTGTTTGCTAGCAAAATGAGTTTGGCTAAGATATTTCCTCTTTGTGCCTCGATTTCTTTATCAGAAACACTAGGATAATAATGACTAACATGTGGAGTTTTTGAGAGGACTAAATATGATACTGTATGAAATCCAAGGGTTAGCCTCTGAATGTTCCAAATCTTCCAGTGTTTCAGAGTTACTTTCATTTTTAGTAATTAAATTATAATTAATTAGATTGGGAGTCTAACCCATGAATAGTGAAAGTCAAGTAATTTATTTATTGTTGCCTTGTTTGTTTATGTTCTATACTGATTTGCCTTTCCTTTCCTAGAGAAGGTCTCTAGGTACCTTAGTAGATGCAAGGTTTATGTCAGGCGCACTTCCTTCTCCCAGCTCTTTGTGTGAGTAGAGGAAGAAGTACAGGGATTTGGCTTTATCCAGGGTGCAACTATGCACCTTCCACTACACACACACACATACACACACACACACACACACATGCACATGGACACACAATGCTTCCAACCAACAGCCCTGCTTGCATCTACCACAGACACACACAATGAAGAGAAAAGAGGTTGTGTTTTAAATATCCGCTTTCTTCTGCTTCGTTCCCCCTGCAGTACGGTTCTAGAGAAGACCACCCACATTTTCTACTAGAGTAGCGTACGTGAAAAGACAGTGCACTTCTTCTCTTGGAAGCTTCGGAAACTTTTTCAAGTTTGTGGCACACACAGGCGTTATTGACCACACTCATCCTTGGAACATTGATTTCCATTCTCCCTATTAAGAGAGAAACCATTGTC
Organism: Galeopterus variegatus; assembly: GCF_000696425.1. Lineage (NCBI taxonomy): Eukaryota > Metazoa > Chordata > Mammalia > Dermoptera > Cynocephalidae > Galeopterus > Galeopterus variegatus. Next base: position 29,746 of record NW_007729677.1, read on the forward strand.
ACAGGAGAACATACATCACAATTTTTTTTAAATGTAACTTCTTTTTTTCTGAAAAATGGGTTAGATAAGCATATAAAAATGTAACAAAAATCTGACCTTAGTTATCACTCAGTTAGTTAAGGTTTTTGTGTTTCCTAGTAAGCCTGGAATATCTTGACCAAAAATGCTATAAATCCCCATATGCAGCTGGGCACATTGTACTCTGTAAAAACATTATGGAAGCGATGAGATGATAAACGTTCCATTAAGGAACTGGATAAGGGAGTGAGAGAGCAGCGTTTTACATAACTTTTAGTTTATAAACTTGAAAAAGAAGTCCTCATAAACAAAAATAGTGATAACTCTACAGCTGCCATGACCTACGGCTGAGGGAAGCCCATAAGGAGGAAACGTGAAAGGTGAGACCCCAGAGACTGGCCCAGGTTTGGGTCTGAGCATCACTAACGTCAGAGCCGATAGGGCATTCCCTCAGAAAGGAACCTGGCCTTACCCCTTCTACTTAAACTGTCAGCGCCAGTCAGATGTCAATCTAATGTAATCAACATGTCCTGTTTTATCACGAAACTGGAGCAGAGGCAGGTAGTTTGTCGAATAGGGCCTTCCACAGCATGACTTAATCTTCTTTCCTACCTTTCTCCTTTCCACAGGTATGCATACTATGGTACCCCTTCCCTTGCAAAATTCACAGTCCTGTGAAAGGTGACAGACTAAAATCAAGTTTCCAAATGGTGTAAGTATTGGCAAAAATCATCCTTGGTTACTGGTAATGAACCTGGAGTGATGGTAGAGATGAGAAAATGCTTTCAGGTAGGTAATGATATCTGAGCTGAGTATTGAAAATCTGTAGGAGTCATGTGGACTAGAGGCTAGTAGAAGTTGTCCATAAAGACAGAGGGCAATGACACAGTGTTGATGGGTGAGAAAGTGCATGATGCGGATCCTGCACTTGTTGGTGATGATGAACATGGAGAATTGAGGAGAGGAGAGGAGACTTGAGACTGCAGAAGCAGGCAAGGACTGTATCAAGACTCGTTAATGACATGCATATCAATTAAGGTTTTGTAGTTATAAGCAAGAAAAATAAGGAATGCAGATTGAAGGCATCAACAGAAAACAGACATTTTCTATCGTTGGGTCATTGGCTCAATATTCAAGGCTCTGGCTGAGAAGTCCTGACTGGCTGTTTTGGTTTTTATTTCATTTCTGAACCAAGCATTCTAAGTATTTGTGAAAACTTGCTCCTGACTGCAGAGAGGAGCAGTAATATTCAAATCGGGATGCTACACCGAGAGGATCCCCAAGTTGGCATGCTGAGATTCCGGAAGAAATTAATGAAATGGCTATTTACATTTACCTACCTTTAAAATAAGGAAGACATGCTTTATGGATAGTTACTGTATGAGCTGACCTGGGGTCCTCATTCCTTCCGTGTCAGATGACTGCCTGTCACTTGCTACATGGGCAGTGTCTGGAAGGAGGTGTGAGGAGACGTCTCCTTCCACATGCAGCGGTGACAGCAGCACTCTCACTCGTTTGGTGAACCTCAGCAAATCTAGATTTACTGACTTTTACTTATTTGTTTATGGATTGACAGATTATATTGTTGAATTTTATCTGAATATTCTCATAAAAGAAAAAATAATTTTAGGAAATTACTGCAGAGAAATAGTAAATTAAAAATTATGCTAATGACACAAGACCGAGTGCACAGAAAGAAAATGCAGAGCTGAAACTGTTAGTCAGATGCCAGCTCTTCATGAGCCAAGTTGCAAAGCCAGCCAGTGACTGCCGGATGCACGCTTCCCAGCAGGGACCTGCGGGACAGTAGACACGCTCTATCCCCTCAAAGTAAAGATGGCATTTTAATGATGAGTACAGAAGTAACTTTAAAAAAAAAATCATTGCTACTAGGTAAGAACATGATATAAACAGGTGTTCAGAAATATTTTTATCACTGTGTGACTTTATTGCCAAAAACAATATAATTCACCTGTTTAAGCAAAATAAGAAAAAACACCTCATTTGTGCATTTTAAGAAATCTTATAAATGTACTTTCTAATTTTTTGTAAAAAATTTAAATATAGGGTTTCAGTGGGATTATAATCCATCTGTTGACATTATAAAAAATGCAATACCTTCCAATTAGTTTGGAGAACTGATTGACATTATAAAAGATGAAACATTGTGAGACAAATTTTAACCCATATTTCTACCTAATTGGCATATGGGATTTAACACTGAATATCATAATTTAATAAGCACAAAAGTGAATTCTTCCTGCATATCACTGTGAGCCGTCTTTTCAGCCACACAGTCATTAAAAAGCAGCAGAATAAACTGGTCACAGATCCACACGTTAAAATACATTGTAACAACAATGTATTGAACCAAGTTTTCAAATTTAATAAATCATATTTAATCACATTTCTCACATGAAAATATTGTAGTATTAAGTGCTTATTTTAGATTATTACTACTTTATCTTTTTCTCATCTTTTGATTTCCCATTTTGTGTAACTTTTAGTATATACGTGGATATTAGTAAATTATTACTAAAGATCAATAAAGATACATATATTTTTATCAATGCCCCAAAATATTTCTTTGTAAGTAATATGGAAAAAAAAAATCCAGAGACCCTTATCTACAGGATGGTTTACCAGGTATCAGCAAATTACAGCCAAAGGTCAAATTCTGCCACAACCATTGAAGTGCTGTCTGCAGCTGCTTTCAAAGTCAGAGTTAAGTAGTGAGGACAGACCTCGTATCTGGGAAGTCACAATTAATTACTACAACCCTTCATGTACAAAGTTTTCACCCCCTGATTTAAACAGTTGACAGTAACATAATTAATGTTTTTAATTTTTTTTTTATTTTTTCTGATGTACCTGTAAGAGGGCCTTTGGGGGAATAGGTTTTTATTTCTAGAGGAACAAATCTCAAGGGTGTGACTTCAAAGGGCAGCAACTTGTGTGTGGGACACAAAAGGCAATTCTGGGGCTCTCCCCTTAGAATTTCCTTTCCCTATAAAATTTTCAACCCAATAAAATATTCCTCTAAGATCCTGCACATGGTTGGCCTTTATCAGACAAGGTTAATATTTCTAATGTTTACTTGAACAGAGCTTGTACATTTACCTATTTTTGAAGAGATTAATTTTCATCGAGTATGCAAATCTACTTTAAATACTACAAAACCCAGGTATCTTGCAGAGGGATGACCACTGGTGTTTTAGCTGATTCTCTTGGTTATTTAAACAGCAACACCACTGCCCAGAAGTGGAGACCATACACTAGGGACAGAAACCTTAACTGACTATCCTGAGAGAATAAAAAGCAATGGGAAAGTTTGTGGGCATTTGGAAACATCACACCAATGGGTGGTTACATTTATTTGGAGATTTTCAGGTAAACTGATATTGATTTATTTTTTTATGGACTGTGTATAAATCTTGAGAAAAATGGATTAAGGAAAATTCTGGCTAATCCAGTTCAAATTGAGTAAGTAAGTTTCTCACTCATGTATGCCTCGTATCTACCCTCCCCCAGTCAGATAAGTTACGTCCTCCTCAGCTTGGCTAGTCCCTTGTTTTCTCAAACTTGACTCAGGTGAGAACCCACAATCAAGGGACCCCTGTCCTACCTCTGCTGACATCTAGCCACTTTATTTGTGCCCCCAGTGATCTGACTTTCACACATTTCAGACCTATTCCTAAGAAAGAAATTGTTGCCTACCATAGGGCTGTTCTTGCAGATCTAAATCTTTTTATTTATTGTGAACTGTCTAGATACCTCAACATACTAAGATTTAACACAAATTCCATGTTTTGCTCATTTTCCATAAATCAGTTTGTATTTAATATCACACTCATAAACAAACGTTTTTTCGAAATAAGGCTAAAAGACTATAGTTTAGGTTCACATTTTTAGTATGAGACAAAAGAAGGCAAAAACAGTATTTTTTGAGTTTTTACTGTGCACCTGACATTATGTTCTCTATATGAGTACATGTTTACCATTCTTAATGTCATTTAGTCCTCACCTTGCATTGTGCAGAAAGCATTACTCTTTTAACTTTACCTGTGATGGGACTCACATCAGCAGGGGAAGGCTTTGCCTGAAATCACCAACTAGAAATGGCAGAGGTGAGATTCAAACTCAACCATCTTTTTCTAAAATCCATTCCCTTAATTATCTCCCTTTCTATGTTAATGTGTTTTCAACACATTCAGATTTCACTCTCTAGTTTCAATGAAGTTATGATTTATTTTACCCCAGTGTCTTACCTCAATATTTTATCCCAATAGTTCACCTATGGGTTTTCCAGGAACTATCATTTTCTTATTTGTTCCTTATTTTTTTCTTCTCTTTGCTCTCTTTTTTTTTTCTTGGTTCAATTATTAATTCAAGTATTTTTGGTGTGTCTACACTGCATGTAAGAATCCTTCCACTTTCTGAGCCCTGCAGGTATGAACTCATGTCTCCATGGACTTCACCAAATCCCACTCCCAGCTGTGGCTGCATCGTCCCCTCAGAGTCCAGTTCAACCCTGTCTTAGTGAGAAGGGGTTTATGCTGTGCCAAAGCTTCACACTCAACCCTGGGCCCTCTCACTGAGGTCTACTTTGGACCAAGTGCCCTTGTCTGAAAAGATCCTGCCCACGTCCTGGTAAGTGGTCTGTCTTCCTAAGACTCCTTAAGCCTGTGGCTTCTCCAGTGGGCTGCCAGCCTGCTGTCTCCTGCTACCCTTCCTGACATTCACAGGTTGCCTCTTTCACTTGGATCTTCTCATCTGCCTTTTCTCTAATTTCCTGAAGGTCTGGTTCATCCTCTTGTGAAAATACCATGATTCTGACCAAGCACGGGTGTTATACCACACTTTCTGTATAGAGTTCCTCATTCTGAACGTTGACTTTGTTGCATCTACTGTAGTTCAGTTCAGTCCATGTCTTTCAATCACCCATCAACTCACACATGCCCCTGTCCTGCTACTGGGATCATTCCCGACCAATCCCAAATGCCAGATTCTTATTTTAAATGGTTGTGCTGCAAGTGACCTACATGTGCCGGGCTTTTGCCAAGATTCAACATAGTAGAGACACGTAAAATTATAAGACATAATTCTTTATTTATATGACTTTTTAGTTGAATTTTTGAGATGTTATAAATTGAATCATATCCCCTCCAAACGCATATGTTGAAGTTCTTACCGCCATATCTCAGAACATGACCTTATTTAGAAATAAGGCCAGTGCAGATGCAATCAGTTAAGATAAAGTCATCAGGGTAGGCTCTAATCCAATATTACTGTGTCCTTGTAAAAAGGAGAATTTGGGGCCCAGAGAGAGACACACGTGGTGAACACTATGCAGAGATGAAGGCAGAGAGCAGGGTGATGCCTCAGCATACCAAGGGACAGAAAAAAAAAAAAAATGTCTAGCAAACCTCCAGAAGCTAGAAAAGAAGCAAGCAATAGTTCATCCCCCTCAGTCCTCAGAAGGAACTAACCCTGGCCAAACCTTGACCTTGGTCTTTGGTCTGTAGGTTGTGAGACAATAAATACCTGTGGTTCTAAGCTACCCTCTTTGTGGTACTTTGCTATGACAGCCCTATTCCTAGGTGACATGCTTGTCTGTGAAACAGGTGAAGAATCATGGAACCTAGTGAGTAACTGCAAGCCATGCGGCACAGTGGTGTAGTGCAGGGCGGTGTGACTCGGAGACACACAGGTGCAGACGGAAACAAGCATCATCCAACTGACAGTGACGTGCTCTTCCGGATGTCATTAATCTTTTCTGAACCTCTGCTTTTTCAACAGCAAAAATTTGGCATTTTTGTAGCATCTTTGTCAAGGGTTTTCATGAAAGGGGAGTACAATTCACACAAAGTATTACCCACCAAATTGAACTTTTCAAATACCGAACAAAGTAGTAGAGAAATTTAATAGTTTAGGAGGTCAGAAAAAGGAAAAATCATTGCATGTTAGAAAGTGCCCTTCTGAAACTTTCACATGATTCCTAATTTGTATTTGAAAAGATATTTCTTATAGTGCAGAGTTTTAATTTTCTTAGAAAGGAATATATTAATAAAGTAATGCATACTTGTGAAGCTCTTCTGATTCTCTAAATTATCACTCATTTGTGGTATAAATGTCATAATTATTTAATTTCAAATATGTGTTCTTCAGACCTCATTAATGACAAGCATCTTTTTATTGAGTCCTCTGTGATTTGGAAGAGACAACTAAGAAGCAACAGTAAGAGCTACATTTATGCTGAAAAGAAATGTAATCCTAATTATCCAAATGATTTTGCCCATAGCCATTACTTGACATTTTAAACAAACTTTTGCTTCTAGGGGTTGCTACAAAATTCAGAAAGAATTGTGAATTTTCTTCACATCTTGTATTTCTCTACCTCTCTGTCCTATTCTCAAGCCTTCAGAAGCCAGCCCGTCCTCCTGGACCCTGACACTCTCTCCAGCCTCGAGTCCAAATGTGTTCTCCATTGTCTTCCAGTCATCTGGGGTTGATTGAATACAGCAGATTGATTAACGCTTCTGTCTTTCATTGTGTTCTCTCCCTGGGTCTAGAATCTGTCTCTCTGCATCTTTTCTGCCTGTTAAATTCTACATGTCCTCTGCAGCCAACACCTTTTAGCACATCCCCCCATGAAGTATTTCTTCTTTCATCTCTTCTCTATTTGTTTTTCCAAGAACTATGTTCCTGTAATGTTGTCATTTTTTTTTTCTCACTGAATATGGACTGTATATGAGTCAGTACCTCCTGCCAGACTGCACATAACTTGAGGGTCCAGGCATGAGGTGATCCCTGAATCCTCAGGTCCCATAGCAATATGTGGCACTTTGGTAGATGCTAAAAAATATCTTCAGCACAAAGGAAAGAAGAACAGAGACCTTATTAACCAGAATGTTTAAAAATCTGCTAGTGTTTTCCAAAGAGAGCTGGCACTTTCATTGGCTTAATATGGGCCAGGCACTGCTCCAGTAGCATTATGAATATTAACAGTTTATGCTCACAATCACCATATGTGGTAGGTAGTATTTACAGCATCTCCCACTTACAGAAGGGAAACTGAGACACAGAGAGGCTAAAGACCTTGCTCAAGGTCATTTATCCAGGAAGTGGAAGGGGAGAGACTCAAATCAAAGATCTGTCTGGAACTAGCATATGTGAGCTTAACCACTGGGCTACAGATCCTCTCAAGGGTTAGGAGTCCGATTTAGAAAATAAGGTATGTCCTAATAAAAAGTGAACTGATGAGAAAACAAGACGCTGCTGCCTCCTGCCTTAGTTCCCACAGCATCTGCTATGCTCCTGTCCTCCTCTCTGTACATGACCAGTCCCATCCACCCTGACGCAGCACCCCTCCTGTGGGAAGCCTCCCATGGGTTTATCTGTTAGTGATAGATTTACTTTTCCTAATGCTCCCAGGACTTTGCTATTTCACCTTTTACTTGGTAGCATAGTGCTGTGTGTCTATGGACTATTTCTTCCTTCTTGGACTGTCCAGTTTCTCGAGGACAGAGCCTGTCTGCCTTAAGTTCGATCAGCATGCATTGGTATTTTGCCTTGCTCCTGGTGGGCAAATATTTGTTGAAAAGATAAGTGAATAAGCACAGTGTAACATGCAGGCACTTAAGATACCTTAGGGTAAAAAACAATTGCGGTGATTTAGAGCGCTTAACAAATAAACACAATGGAACACCATTATAACTTGGAATAATAAAACACAGGTTAGCTTATGTATTGAAGGGCAAATTACTTCCACAAAAGGTAACCACATAGAACAAATACATAAGGCAATGGTTTTAGTCTAATACCTCTTCCAAATACCAGAATTATAAAGGTCATGCTGATACTTGGGATTAATCCAACCAGTTACACTGTCAAACAAGCTATAAAGCAAAAAAAATTAGTATTCACTTTGAAATCTCTACCCATAAATAAAGCATCTGACTCTAGCTTTATTGTTGGGATGTATGATTTACTTGTGTGTGTAGGTTTGTAAGATAAGGAAACTCTGTGTGTGTGTGCGTGTGTGTGTGCGCGTGTGTGTGTGTGTGTGTGTACACACTATGTATGTATGCATGAATCCCTATCTGTTTGTCCATATATACAAAAGAGTATTTTCAAGGAATGTCACTGTGAGGCAAAGGACCGCACACCTTGAAAGCTTTCTTTCTTTTTTTTTTTAAGGCAAAGTTTTTTTTTTTAAATTTTTATTTTTATTTTGTCAATATACAATGTAGTTAGTTATTGTGTCCCATCACCAAAACCTCCCTCCCTCCTCCCTCTCCCCCCTCCCACCCAGATGTGTCCCCTCCATTTTCTCGTTGTAAGAGCTTCAAAAAAAAAAAAAAGTTGAGGTTGTTAAATCTTCCTCTTCCCCCCCCCCCGGTTTTTTGTTGTTGTTGTTGTTGTTGCTGTTTGTTTGTTTTTGTGTGAGTGTGTGTGAGAGTGTGTGTGTGTGTATGTGTGTGTGTGTGTATGTATGTGTGTGAATTGATTCATTCACCTTTAGCTCCCTCCAATAAGTGAAAACATGTGGTATTTCTTTTTCACTGCCTGACTCGTTTCACTTAATATTATTCTTTCAAGGTCCATCCATGTTGTTGCAAATGGGAGTATTTCATTCGTTTTTATAGCTGAGTAGTATTCCATTGTGTAGATATACCACATTTTCCGTATCCACTCATCCGATGATGGACATTTGGGCTGATTCCAGCTCTTGGCTATTGTGAAGAGTGCCAAAGGAATGGAAATCATCAAGTCGAAGGTATACCTGTTTCCCAATGTTCATCGAAAGCTTTCTTTCTAATCCTCTTTTCCATAAGGGTGCTGTGCTCTTCCAGCTCATTCTCTGTGTGTGCTGAGTCAGGTGATCCATTTGCTCCTGAGTATGCTTAGGACAGCACTGTTGTGTAAATTTGTTCATCTTTACCTTCTTTCCTTTTGTAGAGAATGTAAGGAAATAGATCACATCTGTGTTTTTGTTAATAGCTTTTTTTTCCCCTCACATAATATTGTATACCACCAAAAGTCATGCCACAAAACTTTAAGGGAAAGTATAATGATCTGCAATTCTTAATTATAAAATTGTAACTTGGAAATATTTTTCCTAGGTCATCATGGGTGTTATATACTAATTACTGTTATCACATTCCCTGGGGTGCTCTGTCCGTAGATTATTGATTTCAAAAGTGAGAAGATTTTGCTTTTAAGTCTATCAGGCAACTCTAACTTAGCAGAAGCAGAAAGTTCATTTTCAGACTTCAGTCACAGGATATTTGTACTCCAAAAGTTAGAAACTATCACTTAGAGAAGGGTTTCTCCTTATAATTAAAATGAAAACCTAGCGAAAGTTCACAGGGTAGCACAAGCCCCCCTAGGGTGGGAACTTTGTCTCTTGCTATTTCCTTCCATTGCAAATTCCAGTGCCTACCACTTGTTACACATATAAAAATGGCCTGGCATAGTAGAAACCGCATGATTTAGCTGATATTTAGAAAGCATGCTTAAAACTGAAAATAACAAATGCAAACTCAAAATGAAGTGTTTGAAAGTTTATTCAAAAAACTTTGGAACCTCCACCCATGGTAGGATATTTAGGGTAATTTTGCATGTGTAGATAGAGATGTAGGCTGCATAACATCCTCGTGGGTTATTATGTCCATGGGCTTGAGGGACAGCTCTTATTAACATTGCAGCATTCTCCAGTTTCCCTGGGACTCTCATAAGTCTTCTCCTCACTTCTCCTCCTCGTTATCACATTCTTGTTTCCTGACCATAAAGATGTGATCAGCACTAAATTTTATCAGGCATTGACCCCCAGGTGTGACTATAGGACACCTTAGCATGTGTCTTGTGGATTTATTGTTCTAGTTATATGTTTTAACTTATTGGAGCAATGTCAGGCCTAGGGGGAAGGCAAGCCATCCCTGGACGGAGGAAAGACAGTATTCTGTTGACTAAGTTGATCTTGTAGTTGAGAGACAGAGGGAGAACCACAGCCAGAATCTGTCAAATATTTACTCAATTTAATGGCTTGAGGAGAGTGGTTATGCAAAGAGTGCTACAGGAGATGGTCGTAAGTTTGCCTCCATCTCTTGTGACATTGCTGGCAGGTAACTTGCAAGGAAAGGTGCAGGCATATGAGGTTAGTAGCTTGACGGTAATGAAAGACTTTGGAACCACAGGTGTACACAAGGGGGGGAAGGGGAGAGAGAGAAAGAGAGAGAGAGAGAGCAAGAGAGAGAGAGAGAGAGAGAGAGACAGCACAGAGCTTTGAAAAGGAAAAGGGAGGAGCTGAGCAACCTGCTGAGCTCAGGGATCACTCATTTGCAGAGGAGCCAGAACTTTCTGGCCAGGGATTTGCCATAAAAAGCAAAAATAAATAAGCTAGCAACCAGAATGAGCAGTTTTACTTTTCTCTTTATGATGCTTTCAGACATAGTGATGTTACTTCCAAATGTGAAAAATTGGTCACAGGAAAATACATTGATGTGGGCATTCCTAATAAGCTTCCAGAAAATGTCAGTGTTGTTCATGTGTGGACCTCATTTTATGCAGCAATGTTGTTGGTCACTTGTTCTCTTACTAAGGTCACATGATAATATTGTGGAAGCTTTTTAAAATGGCTAATTCTGAAACAAGCACCCAGCCTGAAGCTGCCAGCAGCCCCCTCTTTTGCTGCCACCTGACCAGGAACTGAGTGGCTAACCAGGAACCGAGTGGCTGACCAGGATCCAAATGGCCAAGTGAGCAACCCACTATTGGGCACCCAGCCAGAAGCTGCAGGCAACCCCCTGCCCTCCTGCCAACTGACAAGAAGCCACGTCAGTATCCATCAAACAGGCACCCAGTCAGAAGCTGATGGAAGCCCCCTCCCTTACCACCTCCTAACCCGGAGCCAAGTGGCTGAGTGAGCACCCCAGGAATAGGAATCCATCCAGAAGCCGCCGGCAGCCCCTTCCCCTCCCATGGCCTGGCCAGAAGTTGAGTGAGTGTCCAGAGAACAATAACCCAGATGGAATTTGCTGGAAGCCCCTTCCCCTCCTGCCACCCAGCCAGGAGCTGAGTGGCCAAGTGAGCAACCCATGAATGGGTACCAAGCCAGAAGCTGCTGGCAGCATGCCACCCTCGTACCACACCACCAGGACATGAGTGAGATCCCCATGACCAGGTAGCACCACAAACACCATTTCCATGAAGATGGCCCACCATAGCTACTGCCAACAAAAGGACAGCCCACTGCCATAGTAACAGCAAAGACCGCCTTGCAGGCAGCCTGCCACACACTCGACTGCATCTATACAAGGAGAGTCACTAGCAGAGCTTGCAAATATGGGAGGAAGTCTTTCTCCTCAAAGCCCACTCCAGAGAAACAGGAGAAACAATGGCTCTACCATATGACCGGAAATCAATGTAAAGATTCCAGACATAAGAAAAAACAAGAAAATAGGACACCACCAAAGTAATACGATAATTCTCAAGGACAAGACCCCATACAGCAGGATACCCTTGAAATGTCTGAAAAGGAATTTTGAGTAACAATCTTACACAGACTCAGTGAGATACAAGAAGACTCAGACAACACAACAAAACAAGAAAAACAATCCAGGACTTGAAGGAGGAAATTTACAAAGAGAGTAATACCTAAAAAAGAGTGTAGCAGAACTCCTGGAACTGAAGGATTCATTCAATAAAATAAAAATAAAACAATGTAGAGCTTAAGCAGTGGTTAGAGCAAGCAGAAGAAAGAATTTCAGATCTTGAAAATGGTCTTTTCAAAATAACCCAGGCAGACAATAAAAGGAAAAAATAATTTTAAAAAAGGAAGAAAATTTAATAGAGAGAGCAGACAACTTTAAGTGCACAAACATCAGAATCATGGACATTCCAGAAGGGAAGGAGAAAGTAAAAGGTATTGAAAACCTATTCAAGGAAATAATAACATAAAACTTCCCAAGTATAAGGAGAAACAAAACTTCTGATCCAGGAAGATCAAAGATTCCCAGACAGATTCAATCCAAAACTTAGTCCCCAAGACATTTAATAGTCAAACTGGCAAAGCTCAAAGACAAAGAGAGAATTCTAAAAGCAGCAAGAAAAAGCATCAGGTCACCTATTAGGGAGCCCCGATCAGATTAACAGTAGACTTCTTAACTGAAACTCTACAGGTCAGAAGAAAATGGGATGATATATTCAAAATACAAAAAGAAAAAAATTGTCAGCCAAAAATTCCATACCCAGTAAGGCTATCCTTCAGAAACGAGGGAGAAATAGTGTATTTCTCAGACAGACAAAAGCTGTGGAAGTTCACCATCACATGATCAGCCCTGTAAGAAATTTTCAAGGGAGTCCTGTATCTAGAATCTGAAAAACAATAATCACTACCATGAATACACAAGAAAGAAAAAAATCCACTGGCAAAACATAAGTGCAAATGAGAAAAAAAAAAAAAAACCTAAATCTTACCAACTCAAAAAACCAACAAACATTGAATACAAATAATAAAAGGGAAAGAAAGGAATGTAAGATATTTAAAACATCTAAACAAAAAGCAATAAATGCCAGGAGTAAAACAATACATGTCAATAACATCCTTAAATGTAATGGATTAAAACTCCTGCATCAAAATATACAGACTGACTAATTGGATTAAAAAGGTAGATCCAACTATATGCTGTCTTCAAGAGAATCACCTCACCTGTAAATACAGAAACAGACTAATATATATATATAATATATCTATCTATCTATCTATCTATCTATCTATCTATCTATCTATCTATCTATATATAGAGAGAGAGAGAGGAGGGAGAGAGAGAGAGAGAGAGAGAGAGACCAATTGGACCTGGCAGATACCTACAGAACACTTCATCCAGTAACTACAGAATACACATTCTTCTCATCAGTACATGGAACATTCTCCAGGATAGATCACATGCTAGGTCATAAGTCAAGTCTCAGCTAATTAAAAAAAAAAAAAAAAAAGAAATTTAAAGTGTCTTTTCAGACCACAATGGATTAAATTTGGAAGTCAATACCAAGCAAAACTCTGGAAACTATTAGATACATGGAGACTAAACAACTGGCTCCTGAATGACCTATGAATAGGAAGAATTAATGTTTTGATAATGTCCATACTGCCCAATGGGATCTACAGACTCAATAAATTCCCATAAAAATACCAACAACATTCTTCACAGTAAAAGAAAACAATCCCAACATTCAAATATCAGCAAAATAGTAAAAGCAATCCTGAGCCAAAAATAATAAAAATAAATAAAGCTGGAGGCATAACATTACCTGACTTCAAATTATACTACAAAGCTATAGTCACCAAAACAGCTTGGTACTGGCATAAAAATAGACATGGCTCTAATGGAACAGAATAGAGAACTCAGAAATCAACCCACATATTTACAGTCAATTGAACTTTGACAAAGGCAACAAAAATATACATTGGAGAAAAGACTGCCTTTTAATAAATGGTGCTGGGAAACTTTAACATCTATAAGCAGAAATATGAAACTAGACTTTTACCTCTTGCCTTATACTAAAATCAACTCAAAATAGTTTAAGAATTTAAGTATAAGACCTGAAACCATAAAACTACTAAAAGAAACCAGGGGGAAAGCACTTCAGGAAGTAAGACTGACCAAACATTTCATGAATAAAACCCCAAAGCACAAACAACAAAAGATAAAAAACAAAACAAAACAAAACAAACAAACAAACAAAAAACCAAATGGGATTATATCAAACTAAAAAGCTTCTGCATGGCAAAGGAAACAATCAACAGAGTGGAAGGAGATCCTAAGAAATGGGAGAAAATATATGCAAACTATACAACTGGCAAGGGATTAATATCAAGAATATATAAGGAACTCAAACAACTTCACAGTAAAAATACAAATAATCCAATTAAAAAATGGGCAAAGAAGCTGAATAGACATTTTTCAAAGGAAGGCATGTAAATGGGCAGCAGGTACATGAAAAAAATGCTCAACATCACTAATCATCAGTGAAATTCAAATCAAAACCACAACGAGATACCATCTTGCTTTAGTTAGACTGACCATTATTAAAAAAGATGGAGAATAACAAATACTGGTGAGGATGTGGAGAAAGGGGAACCCTCCAACACTGTTGGTGATACTGGAAACTAGTACAGTCATTATGGAAAACAGTATTTAGGTGAATGAAACAACTACAGACAGAACTACCATATGATCCAGCAATCCCCCCACTGGGTGTATACCCAAAGGAATGGAAATCATCATGTTGAAAAGATACCTGTACTCCCATGTTCACTGCAGCTACATTTAGAAGAGCTGAAATATGGGACCCACCAAAATGTCCATCGACGGACAACTAGATGAAGAAAATGTGGTATACATACACAATGCAATACTATTCAGTCATAAAAAAAAAAAAATTAAAAAAAAAAATTCTACCATTTGCAGCAACATGGATGAGCTTGGAGAAAATTATGTTAAGCAGAATAAACCAGACACAGAAAGAGAAACACCACATGTCCTTACTCACAAGTGGGTGCTAAGAAAGAAAGAAAAGAAAAGCCCACAATAATACATTGCTCTTTCAGAAGGAGATAACAAATCTGTGGTTACTAGGGGTGGGTGTGGGGAGGATGAGGGGGTTTGGGAAGAGATTGGGTAAGGGGCATGAAATATCATTACAATTTATAATATGAATATGCTAATAATATTGATTTGATAAACACATGTTGTACACAGGTGATGGTGGTCAATGCTGGGTCTCCAAAATACGTGTAATCAAATCAATGATGCTTCAACAAAAAATAAACAAATAAAAATTGCTAATTCCCAAGGCCTTATCCCCAGACATCTTGATTGAAGGTCAGAGTGGAAACTCGGTATCTCTGTTTTTTATAAGTATCCCTGTTGATTCACATGGGTCCCAAGTTTGAAAAACACTGCTAGGTACTGTCCCCTAAATTAGTTAAAGCTTCTAGGTTTGCAATTAAAAGCAGGCTAATGGCCCTACCTTTAACGCAGTGATTGGACCAAAAGCAGAAATGCAGTGGTTACAATGTAAGGACAGGTATGGCTTTGAGCAACATGACTTCAAAGAACTGCTGGGTTACTTGTGCATGGGAGGATGTGATCCTCTGAATGCTCTAGCTAAAAGTGTGATTGAATTAAGGACCCCAAAGAGTGAGTCCCACTCTCTCTCCAGGTCTCTCGAAGTTACAGCCTCTCTCTTGTTCATATAATTCTGCTCTACCTGATAAGACCTGCTGACTGAGTCCTTCTTTCTCTGGATGTGGCAAACCCATATTCTCAGGTGGCAGAAATAATGCCTACTCCTCTGTCTGCCAAAGCTGCACTAAACCCTATCGGAAGGGGTAGGAATTTACAACTATTTTTCCCCTTTAAGTTAGAGATCTTATGCTTTCTTCTACTAAGTCTGATGAGAAACATAAATGGTGTCCTAAAAATTACTTTTGTTTTATTATACCTGTGAGCTTCTTGTCTCTGAGTTAAAGACCCATACATTTAGAGAAATGCAAACAAGCAATTATTTCTACCTTTGGAACTAGAATATTATTTGGAACCGGAATGTGGTCTTTTACTCTACAAGGTTACTGAAAATAAATCAAGATACACAAAATCCTGCCACAATGGAACTCATAGTTAGTCATAGCTAACACTCATTTGGAGGTAGAAGATGTGGGTTAAAAAATGCCATGTCAATTCTTTGTTTATTCATTCATTCATTCCTTTCTTCCTTTAGTAAGCATTTACTAACTTCTCCTGCGGGCAAGAACTACATTCTTCACATAGTTTTGTATCACCATCAAGTGGAGCTTTGTATAAAAAAGACACAGACATATCATTATA
The DNA here is from genome assembly GCF_000696425.1 of Galeopterus variegatus. Taxonomy (NCBI): domain Eukaryota; kingdom Metazoa; phylum Chordata; class Mammalia; order Dermoptera; family Cynocephalidae; genus Galeopterus; species Galeopterus variegatus. Next base: position 45,657 of record NW_007729677.1, read on the forward strand.
GCCCATCAAATATTTGTTGTGGTGTCTTAAATAAAATGTAGGCGTCGGTGTTAAGGTTGACCCAGGGTTATAACTTCCATGATGACACTCTATCAATAAGAAGAGTGTATTCAGATTATACTCTGGAGACTTTCTGAAGTAAGCCTGCCATTGTCCCCACCCCTTCCCAGAATGTTCCCCACAATGTCCAGCACAGAGCTGAGTCTGCAGTAGATACTCAAAGTTTAATGACTGATTTCACATCTTACACAGACCAGCACCAACACTGACAGACCCCATTAAGAAACATTACACTAACCATCCTACCAGTATAATCTGACCCAATAGAGAACCAAAGGAAGCATCTCAAAACTTTCTTATTCATCTTTTCTTTCCATGACTTTTTCTCTCTCTGTTGTCCTTTCTCATCCCATATCTAATGTCTCCTTTTTTTCCCCCCTCTGTCTCCCTCTGAGCTGTAGATCTCCATTTCAAATAACTTTGATCTACTCTTGAATGGAAGGCTTTTAACCTCATAGGTCACATTAAGAGAAAATTCTGACATTATTATGTAAATATGTTTTATTTTTCTCTGTCATCTTATACTATTTTAAGAAGTAAGCATTTGCTTTAGCAAGTGGTCCAAGTGTATACTAAAATCTCAGGGGCCTGAGCTTGTCTTTACTTGTCTCCTCTATAAAATGCCGGGATCTTGAGTGTATGCATAACAAGATTCAGGAACTGGAGGAAGAAAAGGAAGCCAGCATTTATAGAAGGCTCACTTCTGTGTCATGCTGGGCAGATTCACTAAAGAATTACAAAGCAGAGAGGCAGGAGGATATTCTTCAGAGGGTGGCATTGTGTTATGATTGTCATTCTTTCTCTCAGTGCATCTTTTTCTCTCTCTGTACAATGAGAAAAAGAATGCATAATTCTCCATTTTCCCATCAGAGATATTGAAAGTGAAACCTATATCCAGGCTTAAAAGACACTCACAGCATAATAAATGAGGTAAAAGGAAAAGCACACACATAGGGAATCTGCAACATGAAGTTCACATGGAAAACTCATTTTATTGCTATGGTGGTTAAAAAGATGGCATCTGAATTCTTGAAATAGAGGATATATAATACAAAATAATAATTTACTACTATTATTTATAATGATAATAAAATTAAAAACTGGAGGTGCAAGAATCCCAAAATAACAGAAAATGTAATTATTCTCATGAAAATATCCAAATGAAATTAACTTTTACAGTTTTCACCTTTTCTTTAACAGAAGCAATTTTGTAGGTATTCTCTTCAAACAATTTGAGTATACGTCCTTCTAGAATTTTCTGATTTTCTCCAAGCTTTGGCAGTTATCATGATATTATTACTCAATGCAAGACTTTTTTTTTTAAATTATGCTTACTTAGAGTGTTTAACATTCAACTCATAGTTACAAAAGCTCTCTTTTCATGATTACAGATGATAAATACATACGATATTAAATTCAACTATATGATTATGATAACATTGGAAATAAACACAACAGACTGTGGATAAGCACACACCTCAGATGGAGAGTGTGCATATGCGTGAGTCTGATAAAGAGCAGTGCACTGACCACCGGTGCTCGGTGGTGGACAGGTATCGGCTAGCATGCTTATAATGGTTAACTGGGTTTTGGCGGGGGGGAGGGGTATCTAATTGATAAAAGGTAAAACACTATCCACTATTCTCAATAGAAATAAGCTGGCTGATGCCCTCTGCCAATACAAGAGAATGTAAATAATTTTGTTAATGAGGTTGATTTAGTACTTATATACTATAATCCATAGCATACAACTAATACATACTGTTGTTTCAGATATTCACAAAATGTTTTCCTAATTGTTCTGTGTTATGTCAAATACTGTAAATTCCAGAAATTAGTGTATAGATCACCTTCACCATGATGCAATAAAATAAAAATACAAAGTTTTAAAAATGATTACAAACACTTGGCAATTAAAAAAATAATAATAATATAAAGAAAACTAGAAGTTTAATGACCAAAGCAATTAGAAAATAATGAAAACAGACTATTCCTGCAAAATCAAAATAAAACAACTAAAAAGCTATTGGCTAAATAAAGTTATTAAATGATGTAGCTGTTTGCAACACATGTATTTAAAAATAAATTGCTGAGCAATGGGACCTCTACAGGCAAAAATATGAAGCTTGATCTAAATCTCACATCTTATATACACACATTAACCTCATATGGGTCACGGGCTTAAAATTGTACAACTTTAGAAGAAAATGTAAAAGAAAGTCTTCACGATTTTCCAAATTCAGAATTAGGCAAACGGTTCTCAAACTTAACACTGAACACACAATCCGTAAAAGGAAAAAAATAATAAATTGAAACTCGTTAAAATTAAACGCTTTGCTCTCTAAAAGACTATGTAAAAAGGACGGAAAGATAAGCTGCAAACTGGGAGAAAATATTTGCAAACTAAGTATCTGAGAAGCACTAGTATCTAAAAAGTATTTTTTTTAAATTAAAACTGAACAAAATTATATGCCGAAGATTAAAAATTATGATAAACCCCAGGGTTGGCATGGGTATGGAGTATGAGAAACTCTAAAACTCCTAAAAAATTTGGTACAAACATTCCTCAAGACAATTTAACAATACATTAAGAAACCTTGAAAATGCATGTTTTCTTTTCCTCCTCAATTTTTTTTTTCTGAGAATATGTCTTAAAAAATTAATTTGACAAGTGTAAAACAACATCTGTAAGTGGGAAATTCTTCATAATATTGTACTTGAAATGACAATATTGAAACAAATTAACTGCCCAATAGAAATAAATGGCTAAAATAATTTATTTTCATACATATTTAGAATGTTATATTATACAACAATTAAAAATGAAATATTGTGCTGAACAAATTTTATAAAGTATGTCATTGACATATTTAATGATTATGTATTCACCATATAAGAACCATAAGATTCAGTGAAATATATACAGAAAATTCCATCCTTGTGATATAAAATATGTACAAATCTGTTCATATGCATATAAATGGGCATATTTGCATAAGCTAAAAGACTGGAAAGAAATGAGTAATAATTAGTGACGGTTATTCTGAGTGATAAAATTTTGGAGTTTTAAGTTTTTATTTCATGCTGTTCTTACAACATTTTCAATGAAAAAGTCATTCTATTTTTAGAATCAGTAAAAAATAGCAAAGTATATCACATATTTTTTCAGGACTCCATATCTATTATATAAAATTTAGAAATCTCCCAAATGTAGTGAAATAGAGGGGAATTACCTCTCACCGACACCGACCAATAACTGAGTATGATTTCATAGAATTTTCCTCTGATCCTTCTGTGCACAGGTGTTTACACATAGTTACGCTCACGCTGTTTCCACAGCAGACTGCCTGCTTTATCCCCATCATCAAGACCAAAGCATTTTCCCCAGCACTGTATTGTACAGAATGGCCAGCATTGCGTTAACAACCAAACCAGGGAGCTCAACCCACAACCCTCACTCTTCATCAGTGTGAGTGCCCTGAAGCCCACTCCCCTTATTGGCATGCAGCCTTGAAAATCTCAAAGTTCACCTTTACCCAGTTCTTAAAATAGAGTCCCTGCACTGCAGCATTTTCAAACTAACCACCTAGACAGTCTCCCCTGCACACTGTGAGTGTGTGTTTTGTGTGCTTGCACATGTGTATTACAATAGGTGAATGTCCAAGAGCATTTTCTCTTAGGATTTATCTTCAAAGGGTTAATGGCACTCACTTAGAGGGAGGGGAAGAAGCCTGCTCATTTAAGGGACAGGGCAAGGTCAGGCCTGACAGATGTAGAATTTGACCCATGTCTGAACTGTGGCCTTAGTATATGGTAGGATTTTCAGCTTTTGTTGGCTCTGTAAGTGGGATTTCAGGGAGGTCCCTCTTTTTATTGCTTTATGACTATTCTTTTCTGAATCAGGTATGAGAAGCAGAAGCTATTCCAGCTCTGCAGAGACAACCAGCTCTCAGGTTACAGTGGTGCCAGCCCCCCTGCTGACCTGTCCCACCACAGGACCCACCATCAAAGAAAGTTGATCACATTCTAGAAAACTTTGAGAAGGGAGAGATGGTGCTTCAATGGTAGAGCTAGAATCCTAAAACTGGAAAGGCAAGTAAGCCACTGGTGTATGCCTTTTTTTTTTTTTTTAACGTAAAATTACATTCAGAATGGTTTTATGTTAACAAGCCTGAAAATATTAACTTTTCTTCAAAATTTCTTGCAAAGACCTCCACCCACATACATTACTGCAGAAAATGAGGTAAGAGGCAGGAAATCAAGGCAAGAGATGAGATGGAAAGAAAAAAAAAATCAAAAAAATTAAAAAAACATATGGTGCTGGAAAATGGGAAACCTGGACCTAGTCTCTGCATGGCCAATCTCTTGATATCTCACGATAGCTTTGGGTCTCTTCTCCACACTTTAGTTTTTCATTTTGTAAAATAATTTCTAAAATCTATGATACAGCAAAGGTAGTCATGATTAGGATAGCATTCCTCATATTTAACTAAAAATGTATGGTGATTCTTTTTCAACTTTGTTAAGTGAGGATTGGTTGGAAAAATGTCTGGTCTGAGAATGAACATTCCTCACAGTAAAAGCACAATGCCTGGCATTTTGCTTTTTTGATAAAAGAAGTGGGAAAATGGTTTCATTGAACTTTAAAGCTGGGGGATCTGTTTTGGCCCTGAAAGCAGCTTATCAGCAACTCTGAGGAGACTCACTTCACCTTACTCCTTTCCTTCTGCCACCCAACCTTATCTATGAGGACGATTTAAAATACCACCTGGCACTCTTCCAGACTCCATCTCATTACAGCAAACCTGTTTCCAGAGTCCGTGGTAACTTCTGAAAGTTCCCTCCTGCTGGCACCTTCCCCCATGGGTGCACAGCCATCCCTCAAATGATTCCACTCTAATTCCAGGCTTGTTCTGAGGCTGTGAAGCAGGCACACGTGGCATATGAATCCCATGTGGCTTACCTGTTATTCCCTAATGCAAGGTCAGTTCTGTGTTGAGATCGAGTCTGCCTTGGGGGCAGACACTGAGCTGCAGTCTCTCTAGGTGGGTGAGCTCACACAGTGCACAGGCACTGGTCAGGGATGAGGGGAAACATCTTGTTCCCATCTGTTGTCTCCATGCAGGTGTCTACTGAAGTGGCCAGCATCCCAATGAGCCTCACATCCCACTTGGATTTGTACTGAAATGTGCCTGACTCCAATCTGCATGGCCCCATCATGTCCAAGGACTCTCCTTTACTTTGTGTCATGCTGGAGGCACAGAATTTGCTGTGCTGCTTCCAAGCCATGCTGGGACATGGAGATCTTTAAAAGGATCTCTTAACATCTCTGCTTATACCAGATGTCTGGGGAGCATTTCTGACACGATCGTTTTATAAAAGTGCCCTCCCCTACCCTAGGTGACCTGGTGAGTCCAGGCAGACAGGTTCAGGAGCCACCGTCTTAGACTTTTAATGCAGCCATCACCTTTGGGTGATGACGCCCCACAGGGCTCTATCAAGATCACAGGTCCACTCCAATATACAAAACCTCTGAGCTCAGCATGGATCCATTTCTCTTTCTCACTGCCAGAGAGCCGAGCTTCCCTGTACCAAATCCACACCTCCAAACACATATATTTATACACCGAGATGTGGCCATGTGATTTGGTCCAGTCATATAACCTTACAGAAACTTAGTTCCTTTTTCTACAAAATGGGAATAAGAAAAAGTACCCTGAAGGTTTACACAGGGTTAAATGAAAAGGACACAGAAGGCTTTTCTCTCATAATGGACTACTAATAAATGGTAAGTATTTATCAAGCACCTACTACGTGCTGCAGTGTTCTAGGCATTGCAGATAATGGAGGAAAGAAAGTGAAGTCCTGGTTCTCATAGAGTTTGTGTTTTAGTTGTAGAAAGCAGACAAATAAGTAAGTAAATATATAGGTCTTAGGTGATCACGAGGGCTAAGAAGGGAAAACAGTCAAGGAGGGCACAATGGGGGAGGGGCGAGCAATCCTATTTGCTGCATCCCAGGCTCCAGAAGCAGAGCAGATGCTCCTAGAGACAGGCCTCAACACTCTTCTGATGGAAACCTCTAAAGCCTTCTCACTTCACTCAGTATTTAATCCAAAATGCTTTTGGTGGGAAAAATATTTCCCTTCTCCCCTCACCTCTAATGCCTTTTCCACCAAGAAGCCTACTCTGCAATCTCCAAATGGACATGATTTCTGTCTCTAAGTTCACATAGTACTTTATCTGTACCTTGTCTATGTCATTTTTGTTTTGTCTTTGCAATATTATGAAATGAACATGCATATTTTTCCCTTTCAATATTACTAGGTTACTTTGAGTCCCTTTTCTCTGCTACATGAGGCAATATTACAATTTTTGCTATTAGTTTATACTATTTTGTTTTATTTGATATCCCAGAAACTGCATTAACTTATGATTTTTCAAATAATAAGTGTTCAACAAAAGCATGTCAGGTATAAATGTAACCATTAACATTTATCCACAAAATAAATTTATTTTGACATTTATTAACAAAAGCAAGATAGACATCCATAATTCACAGAAGTTTTGTTGTAATTTGGATATTTTCTTTCCTATCATATTTTTTGTACCATTTTTTGGCTTTAGCCACAGCTTCTCATCTCTTTTGAATCTGATGACATTCAGAAGCTGAATCATGTTGCTTAGATATTGGTTTCTCTAACAGAAAAAAATAAGAGAACTGTTTGGATTTGTGCAATACTATTGACACACTTGAACCAATACGATTCCAGCTGAGGTAATGGGAGAAGAGCAGAAAGAAGGAGAAGAAATATGTTTTAATACTTATTTAATTTCAGCACAGCATATTCACACTAATTGGAGCTGCATCTTGCAGGCAGACGTTTGAATCAGCTGGGACCACAGGAAGCCAACCAAATACTGCTCGAGTTGCATGCATGTGATTTCAGCTGCTGTGGCAGAGTTCTGGGCACGAGCAGATTTTCTGTACACAGGTGGAGAGGCTGCCCTTGGCCTTTGCTTCTGCATTTCAGGGTGGATGCTGAGCATCCGCTTCTGGAGATCCTTGGATTCCTGATTTCCCACACTGTCTTCGTTAGAGTCTCATTCCAAAGTCTGACCTGCGCACCATTTCTAACGTGATCCCAACACTATGTTACCGCTTGGCCCGAGATGCTCCTCTCCCATGGATCCACTGGACTCCCTCCTCCATGAAACCAGCTGCAGAGTCAGTGTTGGATGAAAAAAAAAAACCTTAGCCCATTCTGTGTCAAAAGCATGGTTCTATTACTTTCCAAACTGTGAGCTCAATAGAGTTCTTTTATGTTTTCTTCTTCTAACCTCAGTTTAACTCATGGTGACAGTGGTTCTCGTCTTAGAGTTTTGTGTAGACTGAATGAAACAATATGTATAAAGCATTTGAGGTAATAATAGGTATTATGTTGCTTGGGCTTCTCTGGAAAGTGGAACTGAGACAAGCATTCCAGAGAGTTAATTCTTGGGAGAGATTTCAGGGAAAAGGAAAGCTCCACATTGCTCTGTGTGTTGTTCATTCCCTCCCACCTCCAGACTGCACATTCATATGTACAGGTGTCTTCCTAGAAAGTCCAGAAACCAAAAGAGTGCTGCAGCTGAGGTACATGTGTCACGCCACACCTGAGCCACGCTGGTTATTGAAGCAATGGCTAGAGGAAGAGTTGAGCCAAGAGACCTGGGTGGGTCACCAAAGATACCCCATATTTTCTACTCCTTTGCTCATGCCCCGAATTAAATACAATCTGACAGACATTTAGAGTGGTGCCAGATTCGTTTGCAAAAGACGTAACTTAAGAAGGTGAATATGACAAGTCCCCATCCTTATTAATGCAACTGGCATATTTCATATTTGTAAAGATAGATCATTTCCTTCAGAGGGTAAATGGAGTTCAATGACATCAGTCTCCCACTAAGTCATTTTCTGGGCTTCATGAGCTGTCATATTGATGATTCAGTGGACAGGTTGGACTTTCAGCATTGGCAATACCTAGAGTGGTCTTGGTGAGAGGGATTCTGTGCCATTCAGTTCATACATATCCTTGATATTTGCCACCATGAGCACTCCATTTATGGGCCTATTGGAGAGGCACTGAACTGGTCAAGGTAAGAAAGGATTAGTCATAAATAGCAGTTGTTAAGTGACTGTGCTGTGGTCCTTCTTGTAGACATTGGCAACATAAAACACAAAAATTGTTCATACTTTTTACCTATTCCCATAGATCCACTCTCTTGCCTCCTTCTTCAAATTCCTTGCATTTGGTCCTTTGTTCAACTGCCCAAGTCAATTTTTATTGGCCAGGAGTCCATGTGCATTTGAACCTGGTACTTATCTTCCTTCTTACAAAATGATTTACAATACATTGCTTGCAGCTCTGCTTATATGGAAAATTTCTATTCACCACTGCCTTCGAGCCCAAAGGGAGTCGAGTTATTTTGCAGTGGGAGCCCATTTTCAGATGATTCATCAATGAACTGGACCCAATTTTTTCCTCCTCTGCAAGTTATTTGAAGGAGAGGCATTAGTTCAAGAAAGGAAAAATACATGGGGGGTTCAACAGAAGTAGTTCTAAAGTATGAAATAGGGAAGAGAAAAAACTACTCCAGAATTAAGATTTACTATGTAAGAATGAAGCATGAAAAAATAACGTGGTGAAAATGTGCGCATATCTAAAAGAATGTTTACAGGACAAAATAATTATAAATGTCTCATTTGTGACGTTAAAACACAAAACTAAAATAAAACATTATTTAAAAACATATAAGTTAAGGGAAAGATGATCAGATAAACATTCTGATGTGTGGCATTGTTCGAGAAGACAGTCAATATGTGGATTCTTTTACAAATTATTAAATCAAACATATACATTAAAATTTCTAGGATTTCTATTAAAATAGATACAATCCATAATATATTAGAAAGAAATAATTGAAAGTAAAAGAAATAATTGCAAGAAAAAAATATGACCTGAAAGATGGTGGATAAAATACAGAATAATAAGTAGAATAGAAAGTAAGAGGCAGGAATAATAACAACTGTACCAGTCATTAAAATAAAAGTGGTGTGTGTATCAGTGAAATAGGTAAATTCTTCCATAACTGGGCATGAGGACACCTTCCCAAAGGATAACTAAAAATACAGAAAAGAAAAGAGAAGCAGCCAGTAAATTTGATTACACAGAAAGAAGTATGAATCACAACATCTTGCATGCCAAATTTATACACACACACAAATAACATCAAAGAACAAAGATAAACTGAGAAGAACATTTGCAAATAAAATGTCACCAAGATGTAATATTCTTCCTATCTAATGAGTTTCTAAAACACAATGATATAGAATATAGAGAAATATAAAAATAGGGAATACAAAGACAACCAAAATTATAGAAAAGTAAGCTCAGAAATAAAACTGTTCACAAACCAAGAAGGAAATGCAATGGCTTTAAAAATGTTGTGTTTACTTATTTATTTAAAATAACAATGTAATAAATCTATTATGCTGTAAAATTAATAATATATTTTATGAAAATATTGTTATTTTCAAAAAAATTAAAAAATAAACATTGTTTAACATTATATAGTTGTTTTTTGTTTGTTTGTTTTGTTTGTTTGCTTTGTCCTTTTTGGGACCGGCCACACTGCACTCAGCCAGTGAGCGCTGTGAGCGCACCGGCCATCCCTATATAGAATCCGAACCCGCGGCGGGAGCGCTGCTGCTCTCCCAGCACTGCACTCTCCCGAGTGCACCACGGGCTCGGCCCCACATTTTATAGTTAATTAGAAGACAGTGTCTTGTGTCTGCTCTGCATTCAATCCTTTATAATACTTTGATTGAATGATATAAAGTAAACTTGACCACATATAAATGAACATATAATTTGGAAGGGAGAAGTATTTTAATATTTTTTAGGTAATTATGGATGTTTTTCTTTGATACTATACCAAAACTCAACAAACATGCTTTTTAAACATTAATTGCAATAGGAAATCTAAAACAATTTTAATAAACAATTTTCACTATGTTATATTAAAAGCCATTGATCTGTCTTGTAATTTGAATAGATCTTTTAACCAAGTGTGGCTTTGTAACTTTATGCATTTGGAAAACGTTTGTTCACTGAGTTCTTCAGATCATGAATTACTGTTCAAACCATTAGGTAACTTTATATTAGATGTAACTAAATATCCAATACAAGAACTAAAAAAAAATACAAAATATGTAAAACAAATAAATGAAGAAAAAGACAAATAGTTCAAGACAGTGATGCAATAGAAAATCTTTAAAAATTGCTCTGTTGACATACTTCATAAAAATGACAAGATAAGAAAGAAAATAGAGAAAAGTCACAAATAAAAGTACTAATAAAAGAAGGATATAGCTAGACGTACTGCAGAGATAAGAAGACCATAACTAAGAATAATGTATGACAGTAGACTTGAGAACTTGTCTGAAATGTATAAAGTAATAGAATTTAAAGAAAGTTATAAAAGGTGCTTTTGATGTAACTGAATATCAATATTAAAAAGAAAAGCCAATTAAATCCCCTTTTCTCCTACATATCATATATAAACAATTATAGATAACTTAATGGTTTCAACATAAAAAAACATTTTAAAAATTTTAGGAAACAATATTTTAAAATACCTTTATAATGTCAGAGAGCACAATATTTCCTAGGTATTGAAAAATACAAACTATAAAAGGAAATTGTTGATTTGGGAAGAAATTAAAAACCCTTATCAGATAATAATTTTTAATAAAATCAAAGGACTTATTAAAAATCTTACTACAAGTGACACACCAGGGCCAGATAACTTTTTAGGCTAATCCTAGCAAACTTTTGAGTAACAATTAATTCCAGTTTGACCTAAATTGTTTAAAAACTGGGGCAGGGGTGGGGAGATACAAAGGACTCTGCTGTAACTTATTTTACTAGGCTAATAAATCCTTAGTCAGAAAAGAATAGAATGAAAAGGAAAACATATTTCCATTTCAAAACAGAAAAATACTAAGTGAAATATTATTTATTATATAAAATATAATGATAAATTGTGATCACTTTGGGTTTATTAAAAAATGCATATTTGGATGAATATTTTTAAATGTATAAATAGAATTTCCATATTAGCAGATTGAAATATAAAACAATGTTAATCTCCTTAGATAAATAAGTAACCATAATAAAATTCAAATTATTTATAAATTTTAAAAAAGTGAAGTAAGAATAAAAATTAACTTATGTATCAAATAACCTACTAAAAAGTGTACACCAAAATCTTATAATTATTTTCTTGTAATCAGTGATGGGTTAAAACCTTTTCTTTAATATCAAGAGCAAAACAAGGATTTCCCCATGATCACCTTCATTCAGCAATAACCTGGAGATTTTAATAAGCTCAATAAGTCAAACAATAAGAATTAAAGGTATAAGGAATGAAGAAGAAACAAATTTGCTCTTTGTAGAACATATTATTTTCCCTGTGTTTAGTTACCATAGGATCTAGCAATCCTGCTTTGGGGCATGTATCTAAAGGATTCAAAATCAGTATGTCTAAGAGATATCTGCACTCCCATGTTTATTGCAGCATTATTTACAATTGCAAAGTTTTGGAATCAACCTAAGTGTTCATCAACCAATGAATAATAAATAAAATGTGGTGTATGTACACAACGAAATACTATTCAGTCTTTTTAAAAAAGGGAAATTATGTCATTTGCAACAACATGGATGAACTTGGAGGACACTACACTGAATGAAATAAGCCAGCACAGAAAGAAAAATAACACTTGTTCTTCAGTTTAAAACTATTGAAGCATAGAATAGAATGGTGGTTACCAGAGGCTGGGGTGGGGGGGTGGTGTCAGGGAGAAATAGGGAGATGTTGGTCCAAGTGCACAATCTTTCAGTTATACAGGAGGAATGATTGATAAGTATTTGAGAGGATGGGTGTATTATTTAGCTTGAGTCAATCATTTCACAGTGCATACATGTATAATAGCATCACTTTGTAGCACATAAATATATACAATTATAATTGGTCAATATCCAAGTTTTCAAAAAGTTACTAGTGTCAAGAATGAGATTCTCCCTTCAAAATCTGAAGAAAAAATCAAGCTGAATTTATTGGTTACTTGAGCAAAGTAGAACTATACTGGATAGGCTATACTTCTGATGTAAAGTGAACTTCTGGCCTTATATAATTGGGAGGGGGTATTATATTTTGAGTTGTGTTGGTTACAAAAGCAGGAGCATGTTGACCTAAGTTTTAGAAAGGTGATTTTTGTTAAAGTGGAAGTGGCTTGACCACAGCCTTTGCAGCACGTTTTGTGTTGGTTACAGAGACAAGAGTAGGGTTGATGTCAATGGACTGAGTCAGCCACTGGCTGGCTGGCTTTCAAACAATGAGGCTGCCACCGGTTGGCTGGCTTTCAGAGATGACTTCAGTAGAGCAAGTTGCCACCGAGTGATTGCACAGGCTTAAGAACAATTTTGACATCTGTTTGTGACAATGACCATACAACTCTTATTGGTTAAAAAGACCAGTTTAAAACCAGTTCTGCTAGCTGTTTATTACCATGGCTATAGAACAATTCTAGGAAACTGGAGATGTGTTTTTACTTTGTTTTGTTTTGTGTTTAATTTTTCACCATGTTGACTTTGGGTCATCCACATTAAAACTGCAGGAGATCATGAACCTCCAGAAAATGTCTAGATCTTTACCATTGTGGTTGAATCTCCTTAAAGATGAGGGGTTTTTTTGTTTATTTCTGCAAGGATCTGATTTTAATTCGTGTCAATCAGCAGATTTTATTCCAGATTTTTTGAGTCATTTTTGAATGATATATTGGGATAATATTTAAAACTCTGGACAACAGACATTAAACAAGATTTTTCCTAGTACTTAAAAACTTGACTCTAAAATTTATATATATACATAAATATGTTTATATATATAAACAAAACTAAGAATAGTCAAGACTCTCTGATGAGAACCTAAATGAAGAAAATTGCCTTACCAGGAAAAAAAAAAAAACTTATTAAAAAGCCATAATAGAAAGCTATAATAAAAACAGTATAAATAGACAAAAAAAAAAAAAAAAAAAAAAAAAAAAAAAAAAAAAAAAAAAAAAAAAAATTTTTAAAAAAGCAAAAAAAAAAAGAAAGAAAAAGAAAAAAAAAGAGAAATGTTCAGAAAAAAAAAAAAAAAAAAAAAAAAAAAAAAAAAAAAAAAAAGAAAGAAAAAGAAAAAAAAAGAGTAATGTTCAGTAAAAGAACAAAGAACTCAGAATCAGATTGAGTAACTTAAGGACACATGCTGCAAGGCAAAGCTGGTATGGAAGACTGAGGAGAATGGACAGGTTATTCAATAAATAGTGCTGAGAAAATTGATAATCAATATAAAAATTAAATAGGATCCCACTCTCATGCCATACACAGAAGTGAATTTCATATGGCTTAAATGCTTAAATGAGAAAGGCAACTTAACTTAAACAAAATAAAATAAAACACAGAAAAATGTCTTTGCAAACTTGAAGAGAAGACCACCTATAAAGCACACACACAGACACACACACACAAAACTGTAAATGAAAACATTTTAAATATATTATATTAAAGATAGAAATAATTATTTTAATACCCAAGCAACATGAAGTTTGGAAAGTAAATCTTCAGCCCCAGAAAAGTATCTATGACATATATAAATGAGAAATGATTAGTGTCAAATATATAAAGAATTCTCACAAATCAATTAAAAAATACAAATAGTACAATAGAAAAATGAGCAAAATGGCAATTAATAAGTATTTTATAGGAAAAGAAGATCAAGTAGCCAATGAATATATGAAATTTTATTCAATCTTTTTTGTAAGCAGGAAAGTGCATATTAAAATTAAGAAATAGTAAGATTAATTTAGACAAGAATATAGAGATTAAAATCACTAGTTGAATCATTGATGCTAAAGTAACAGGACAACAATTATTTTCCAGTACAGGAAAATCCATAACTATACATTCAAATGGTCTGATTATTTTTATCCTAATACAATGATCAGTCTTCACATCACTAATTGTGGTTCAACCAAATATCTTGCTCTCTGACTCCTTGTGATGTAAAATGCACCTGTAGTGTATGCTAGCCAAGAAAATGCTAAATTTGAATCCATTAAGCTTTCATACAACTTTGATTTACAGAGATTAGATGAACAGGCAGAATGACACCACGAGGAAGCAACTATCTAAATCTGCAAAGTGGGGTATCTTAGAGATGTCTCGTATAAGCCAATGTCATAAAAAAGGAACTGCACAAGAATAAAAGAATTAAGAATGTAAAAATTGAACATGCTATATAGCCCTGTATTGGAAAGCAGTTCAAACAAGCCAGCTGTAAAGAATATATGGGTCTATTTGAGAATTTGGAAAAGATACAGGAATTAGAATAGAGATGTAAATATACTGAAATCAAAAGTTCATTATAGTTAATTTTAAACTCAATTTCCAAAACAGCACATAGATTATGATTTCTTTTTGGTTAAAAAGATCTGAAAATATAGGTACTAAAATATTAATAATGTTACTCTCTGGATGTTGGGAATGTGATATTTTTAATACTATTACTACTTTTTTATATTTTCTAATTTATAATACACGTGTAATAATAAAAATTTATTTCAAGGAAACACCACAGATGACATTTTGTTCCTATCACATTGGCAAAAATGTTCAAGTTTGATGAAATCAATATTTTTCCATTTGTGGAAAAATATACACTCCTGAATATAGATCCTGGAGAAACCTTGTTCATGTGTTTCTGGACATAAACTTTTACATCTGTAAAATAACTTGGGGCCATTCAAGGTTATAAAAATAATTAGGTATATTTATACAATTTTACTATAAAATAGTAAAAAAATGAATCACGTATACTTATACACATAAAAGTAGATGATTCTCAAAACATTAATATTGAGGGGGAAAAAGCACATTAATAACAATCACATACAGACTGATTTTATTTATATAAATTTAAAACAGGGACGATTTCTTACATATGTATTCAAAACAGGGATACATACATATACATACAATATGGAAATACTAAAGAATTCATAAAAATACAGGTTATTGATTACTTTTGGTAGAAAGAAAGATATAATTAGGAAGGGTGTAAGGTGGCTTTAGAGGTCAAAATTATATTCTAAATATTCCATATTTGAGTTTGGGGACAGACAATTGACTTTTTACTATTATTTTTAAAGCCATTTATATGTGCACATATATATACAAATAGTATGTCTGTACATGCATATATTTATATATACTAGGGTGTTTCAAAAAGTTCACAAAAAGATTCATATTATCTTTTAATTTTATTTGTCCATAAACTTTTTAAAGCATTCTTGTATGTATATTTACTGTTTTATATCTGATATATTTACAGTAAAATCAAAATTATTAATGAGGATGCCTATGACTTTCATTCAATTGTCAATGTTGACTTAATCCACAAGGCTTAGATTTATTTTTAGTAGTGACAAAGCAAAGCTGGCACCTACTGCTCTTTGTATCTTCAAATTTATATTCAAGATTAATATGTGCAAGTATTCCTTGGAGATCTCCCCAGACAGACTAGAATTTATCCAGGAGTCAAAATTTGAGTCCTGTACAGAAACTGCACATCAAATGAAAACCTGTTCTTCACAAGCTATTCATTTATTATGATCTTTTCTTATAGATATCTGCATATTTGATCGGATTCAACTGCACTCCAAGCCAATACTCTGTTTGTTTGAAATTAACATTTTACACATATTCAGCATGCAAAACAAACAAATAAAAACAACATACATATATGATGTCTTAAATGTTGGGGCCCAGCGAAGCTCTGTTAATTCGGAGATGTCACTGACTCTGGAAGAATTACAGGTTGTTTGATACGTCAGACTGTGACAGGGTTATGAAGAACCTATAACTAACAGTTATGGACAAATCCCATGGGAATCGGTGAGGGGGAGGGTGTGCTTTATTTTAAAGGGAGGACAGGGTAGGATCACTGGAGTTTGATGTTGGAGCTCCAGCAGTAAAGTCCAGGGGGTTGAGACAATTACTGAAAACACAGAAAAGCTGCTTGATTTGGTAGGCTGTCAAGACCAGTGACACATTTCTCTTCCTTCAATAATTTTTTTCAGGAGTAAAAAGTGACATGTCCTGCAAAAAGATGCCTTTTCATTCCCGTTTCCCTCTTAGGTGCAGGACGATCTGACTTTGGGCTGCGCACTGCTGAAAGTGGAGAGTAAAACATGCTCAGCAGCACGCAGTGGATTTGGCCCCATGAATCCTCATGGAATGGCACTCAAAAAGTGATCTAACTTCCTTTTTAAAACATTTAGAAAACTTTTCTTTGAAAGAAATCAAAACTAATCTGTTTAAAAGAACCGTTCTCTTAACATCAACCCGGCCCAAACAGGGAATCCTTTTTAGAGACTTTGATGTTATCTATGACGTAGTTGGAGAAAGGCCTAAACACGGTGGACGTCTGCTGGGTGGGAACCGAGTTTGCCAGCGTTTTTTCCAGCATTTTACAAGGGCCATGGCCACACTTCTCCCTGCAGGAGCTGCACACTCAGCATGATGTCTAGAAATTACAGTGTGGCCTCCTTCCCCCTTACTCATTCCTGAAGCATTAGCATTAATTTTTATTGATTTTCAAAAACACATAGTAAGGCGAAATGCAATTTCGAAAAGTTTCCACTGTGGGAAAGCTTTTACTAGGTCATAACCTCATTAATTTATGTTCAATTCTAATTCCTCCTTAGTTAACATAGCCCTACACTTGTGACCCGAGATTTTAGTCTGTCTTTACAGCCTGCTTGTGAGTTTCTCCCGGGGAGTAAGCCAGAACATGAGGAAGACAGGCACTGTTAACCCTTCGGGCTACTGAGGATTTCAAGTAAAGTTCGCATACAAAACCTAATGGTGAAGGTGAAGGTTAGTGAAAACAGTTCTCAGTTCTCATGCATCCTAGGGTAAGGGTCCCAGAGCTACTGATGTGATGTAAATTCCAGCAGATGATCACTGAGGCCTCCTTCAACCACTGAGCGACAGGAGTGACAACTATTTCTCTAGCTAAGGTGCAGTTTATTGTTGCTTTACCAACTTAAATTCTTAATCTATAAGGGCTCCTTAGACGTCCAAATTAAAAATATGTATGGGGTATCTGCTCAGGACTCAGGATTAGGAATATGAGAAAAGTAACACCATTCTTGCCCTTGAGGAGCTCCCGGCCCTATTTGGACTGGAGAATAAATGA
This sequence comes from Galeopterus variegatus, assembly GCF_000696425.1. NCBI lineage: Eukaryota > Metazoa > Chordata > Mammalia > Dermoptera > Cynocephalidae > Galeopterus > Galeopterus variegatus. Next base: position 63,061 of record NW_007729677.1, read on the forward strand.
TGCACAAGTATATCATCAGTGCCATAGAGCACTGCAGGAGCACAGAAGAGGGGCCAGACAGCAGAGAAGACTCCTGTAAGAGGAGGTCCAAGTTAGGTCTTAAAGTACAAGGCAACCAGTTAAAGAGGATGGAATAAAGCATCCCAGTCAGAGAGAATGTTGTGTACAAAGAAAATCATAGAATCTATTTTGCTGGGGAAAAAATGAGCATGTGTCTGTGTGTGTATATGTTTGTATGCACGCACACACACACGAGTTGGGGAGAGAGTTATAAGGGAGTGGTGAGTGGTGGGAAAGGAAGCTGGACCGGTGAGCAGGAGCTAGATTGTGAACAGCCTTGTGAGCCAAACCAAGGAGTACCGAGAGATCCTAAGCAGAAGAGCTGCGTGGTCTGTCAGCTCTCTGTTCGTTTCACCTCCTAATGAACATAATCCCTGGAGGATCAAGGCTTGGTCTGTACTTGTACAAAATTGCATTGCAATATAGGCATGAAGACTTTCTTAAGCCAACAAATACATCAGGCCCCTAATCAATGAATTTGCTAATTTCTCCTTTCCCTATATGTCTGCATTAATTCCAGGTAGGTACAGAAGAAAATCAGTGCTGCAACATCGGAATTTAAAAAGACGCATTGGAATTTCTAGAACGTATTATTATTTATTCAGGAGGCAGTGTTTATATCTATTAGCTAAATAATGGCATCTATGTGAAAATTCCTGCATATTCCAAGAAATTGGAAAGGGTTTTAAGAAATTAGACTTTAAATAAAGAATGTATCTCTGCTTTTGTACCAATAGTTTGTTCTTTCAAGGGAAGTCTAAAGGAAGAAAGAAAGCCTAGGAGATAATGCAAGTTTGCTGATTAAGATCCAAATTCAAAATTGCAAATGCAAAAATAGAAATCTAATAAGATATTGTTAACATTTGGGCTTTTGTTTGTTTTCTTTGTTTTGCAGGACAAAGGCCTGACAGTCTTGTCACTTTGGGAATTTTTGTTGTTGTTGTTGTTATTTGCCCGGTCTTAAGGGCAATTTGTAACACACACGCACACACACACACACACACATACACCATCCCAAAATTTTAGAGAGAAAGAGACATTAAAAATGATCTACTCCAATTCTGCAATTTGTGCTGGTAAAGAAATTGAGACCCAGAGACTGGAGTGAATATTTCAGGTTCACCAGCAAGTGAGGACAAGATCCAAGTGGGCAGTGAAGTCCTCCTGAGTCCCGCACTGTGTCCTTGCAGCTTTACGGACTTTCATATCCCTCTGTCCCTCCTCTCCCCCGCCCCTTCCTTCCCAAGAGCTAATTATTTACCCTGAAGCTTTCTTTAGACAGACTTTATGGCTACTTTGTGAGAAGCTCTTCGCACACCCTCACATATATTTGTACGAGTATTAACCTACTTTTATTTATGTTCGTACAAATCCTCAGAAAGGGCAATCAAACATATTTCCCAATCAGCTACTTCCAGCTATTTCAGCGAAGTTTCCAGCTGCTTTGTGGATGCATTAAGATAGGGCTTCGTCAAGGGTGGTGCTTCAACCCTCACATCATTACACATGATAAACACGCAACTCTGCAGCATCCTCCACCTCAGGCTCTTTGAAAGGAAAATGACCCAAGCCTTCTCCTCTCCTACTGTGTCTTCTAAATGCCCCACCTCAGCCCCTCCTGCAGATGCCCCACCTCAGCCCCTCCTGCAGATGCCCCACCTCAGCCCCTCCTGCAGATGCCCCACCTCAGCCCCTCCTGCAGATGCCCCACCTCAGCCCCTCCTGCAGATGCCCCACCTCAGCCCCTCCTGCAGATGCCCCACCTCAGCCCCTCCTGCAGATGCCCCACCTCAGCCCCTCCTGCAGATGCCCCACCTCAGCCCCTCCTGCAGATGCCCCACCTCAGCCCCTCCTGCAGATGCCCCACCTCAGCCCCTCCTGCAGATGCCCCACCTCAGCCCCTCCTGCAGATGCCCCACCTCAGCCCCTCCTGCAGATGCCCCACCTCAGCCCCTCCTGCAGATGCCCCACCTCAGCCCCTCCTGCAGATGCCCCACCTCAGCCCCTCCTGCAGATGCCCCACCTCAGCCCCTCCTGCAGATGCCCCACCTCAGCCCCTCCTGCAGATGCCCCACCTCAGCCCCTCCTGCAGATGCCCCACCTCAGCCCCTCCTGCAGATGCCCCACCTCAGCCCCTCCTGCAGATGCCCCACCTCAGCCCCTCCTGCAGATGCCCCACCTCAGCCCCTGCTGCAGATGCCCCACCTCAGCCCCTCCTGCAGATGCCCCACCTCAGCCCCTGCTGCAGATGCCCCACCTCAGCCCCTCCTGCAGATGCCCCACCTCAGCCCCTGCTGCAGATGCCCCACCTCAGCCCCTCCTGCAGATGCCCCACCTCAGCCCCTGCTGCAGATGCCCCACCTCAGCCCCTCCTGCAGATGCCCCACCTCAGCCCCTGCTGCAGATGCCCCACCTCAGCCCCTCCTGCAGATGCCCCACCTCAGCCCCTGCTGCAGATGCCCCACCTCAGCCCCTCCTGCAGATGCCCCACCTCAGCCCCTGCTGCAGATGCCCCACCTCAGCCCCTCCTGCAGATGCCCCACCTCAGCCCCTCCTGCAGATGCCCCACCTCAGCCCCTCCTGCAGATACCCCACCTCAGCCCCTCCTGCAAATGTCCATCATTCTTTGGCCCCTTTTAACAGACTTGAGCCGGTCACCACTCTGTCAAAGGCTGCTCTTGGGGGCTCCAGAGATTAGGACTTGAGGTGAGACTTTTGGAAAAGCTCTCATTTGGAGTTGGGCTGTGGGATTCACCTCAAAGTGCTTCCTTCAGGCAGATTCAAAATAAGCTTCACCTGCGATTTGAAGTTGTTCTCTCAACTTTCAAGAGGCCTCTGAAATCCAGAAGGAAGGTTGGCAGGTGGACAAGGTGGGTGGACAGTTTACAGCTCCTGCCTCTTCTAACCAGTTGGATAAAAATCTGTTTGGCCAATGTCCTGAATGTTTTTTTTTCTTTTTTTTTTTTTTTTCAGGAAGAGGATAAAATATGCTTTTGCCAAAAGTCTCCTCTTGTGACCTGTGTGATTTTAATTACATTTTTTGGCATTGTGAAAAGCCCTGAACCAGAAAATTCACTTAATTAGAAACACAAACAAACAGTACCTCAAAAAATGAGTTTAAATGCTGTAGAGAAAGCCAAGAGCAAGAAAAATGAAAAATCTCTAAAGAAGTCAATATGGTAAAGAAAATACTTTCTTTCTCTTAAAGAAAAAAAAAAGGGATTGTAGGGAAGTTATCGAGCATTCAAAAAGAGCCTTCATCAGGTTGAAGAGACAACAAAGATGTAAAGAAAAGGAATGGCAAAAGACAGCTAGAAGGAACGTTGTTTGGACTGCTGCTGTGCCTATGTTTTTGACTCTCCTGTGTTAATCAGTGCAAGCAAAGTGGCTAAACTTATTTTGAACACATGCGAATGCACTCGTAAGATTCATCTACAAGCAAATATGTTTCTATATATTTACAAATGTTACATGTAACTGTGCACATTTTACTTAAGGTCATCGTAATGTATAGTGTGCATATTTTATGGCAATGTAATGATGCATTTATATTGTACATATCATTATATAGTTGCATATCATTTTTTTATGACATGATGGTAGTCCATACTGTGTTAAAATGTTAAAAATGCATTACCTCCTATCGCCCATCAGATGAATTTCAGACTCCTAATCCATGCACCCCAGGCCAGTGCTAGACTTCCCATTTCCAACAGTCTCTGTCCTACAAACTCACTGCCCTGCAGCAATGTTAACTGACTTCCAGTTCTGCTAGAGTTGTTTTGTATCCCTCTGCTGTCCCAGGTTTGATTTTCTCTGCTCAAGGGGTTTTCTCCATTTTTACATTTTATCAGTTTATTTATCCCTTAGTACTCAGGTAGGCAATAACTTGTTTGAGAAGCCCCCTGGATACCTCCCCAGGCTCCCCTGCAGCGAGTCTTCTAACATCCTTGCTCCTGCAGTACCTCGTTTGTGTCTCTCTTGGCATTTAGAACTGTGCTTTGTAATTGAGGATGATTTTTTGATGAAATAACTTTAAGTAGCCAGCTTTTTCAGAGCAACAATTTATGTTTTCTGCTTCTGTATCCCTAACAACCAGGACAGCATCTGACACGTAGTGAGTGTGAAATAAGAATTTGTACACAGAAAAGAGAAAAAGAAAACCAAAGGAAGGAAGGAAGGAAGGGAAGGAGGAAAGAAGGAACAAAAAGAAAGGAAGGGGAGAAAGGAAGAAAGGAGGAAAGATGGAAGGGACAAGGGAAGGAAGAAGGGAAACATGAGGCTCAGCTATCTTTGTGTCTTTGCATTATAATCTTTAGAACAATAACTGGAAAGACGAGAAGGAGGAACCAGGGAGCCTGTGTTCAGTGGCGAGGCGGGGCAGGTGCTGCAGGAGAAGAAGGTGTCCCCTAGCCTCGGGGCACATGCAGTGGTGAATGCCCAGAGCAGAGTGACAGTCTGGACCTGTTTGTTTTTGTTGTTGTTTGTTTGTTTTTAAAGAAAGTTATTTTGATCAAATCTTAAGGAATATGACTATTTAACACTTCTGCTTTTTACCAAATTTCTCATATGCTGACTTCTTTTGCTAAAGGCCTCTTTTAAGAAATATACGTTACTAAAACAAAGAGAGACAAAACTAAGTTTAAAACATTTTCGAAGGTTAGAAATTACATTAGGACAAATGAGATCCCTTCATGGAGCGAGTAACCAAACCCGAGAGGTGTGTGTTATCTCCATGGAGAAAATTTGAGTTTAAGTGAAACCAGAGGAGGTGGGTCATTCCCGGCCTGACCCCAGATGCCTCGTGCTCAATATGACTCTGATTCAAAATCCTCCGGCAGCAGCCGGGCTCTGCACAGAAGGGCTTTGTGGCCATCTCGGGGTATTTATTTCAAGCTAATTTTTCATCTGGAGTCACAGGAAACATTTAAAACCCAATGAGGTAAACTGCACAAAGTAAGCAAAGCTCCAGAAGGAATATGTGTCCAGCTCCACTTCTCATTTGTAAAACTCTGACTGTCTAAAGAAAGTAATTTTATTATTCTTCATGTTCACCAGGACGAAAAGCTAGGAGAAGCACCTCTCAAGGGGATGTGGTGCAAATTTACAGTACAGAACCCGACACCTCAGATATCCATTTTTAATGTGAGTACTCAGTTCTTAGTATCCAATATAACATCATTTTAGGAGAAAATTGGCCTGACAGTGATGGAATGAGTGGTTCTGTAAGCCCATTGCAGTTATCCAACTGGCTTTAAGGTGTGAAGGTGTTTCTTTTTTAAAACTACAAAGTAGCTGTATTTGTATGAAGACTTCCCACTTTAATAATTCAGATTTAAAAAACAAACAACAACAACAAAACCCCCCCAAAACAGATGTTCTATATATTACTAGTTCCTAAGTTGCTAGTAGCTGTTATTAAAAAAAAAGAAAAACAAATTGTCCTGTGTCTCAATGTGTTCAGGAAATGTGGACTGAACAAATTTCAATTAATTGAAGACTTCTTAAAGGCTCACATGTATACACATGTAATGCCAATCTATAAAAAAAAAAAAAAAAAAAAAAGTTTAGTTCCTGATCTTTCATTCTGCTTCTCAAACTTGATTATAAAATTATTCCTGGCAGGAGCAAATTTTGGGAAACACTGATTAAATATCATAGAATATATATATATATATATATTTTTTTTCCTTTTTGTCTTTTTTCGTGTCCGGCAATGGATCGCAACCCTCAGTGTCGCGCCCGTACCGGGCCGGGACTGGCAACGGGATCGCAACCCTCAGTGTCGCACCTGCACCTCACTCAGCCAGTGAGCGGGAACCGGTCTGTATGTGGGATCCGGACCCTCGGCGGGAGCGCCGTTGCGCTCCCAAGCAGTGCACTGTAGCAATGCGCCACCGGGCCGGCCCAATATCATAGTATATTAAATCTGAATGAGAATTCTGGGGTGATCGAATAGGGTGGTTTTCTTTTTTTCTTTTTTTTTTTTCTTTTTTTTTTTTTTTTTTTTTTTTTTTTTTTTTTTTTTTTTTTTTTTT